>NC_080377.1:112344171-112450920 GCF_014773155.1 Arachis stenosperma
ATCCAATGATTCTAGCGCCTGTCATTATGCCCAACATTCGCGAGTTTGAAGCTCGTCACAGTCATCCCTTCTCAGATCTTTCTCGGAATACCACAGACAAGGTTTAGACTTTCCAGATCTTAGGAATGGCCGCCAATAATTCTAGCTTATACCACGAAGACTCTGATCTTTCGGAATGGAGGCTAAGAGATACGCGCTCAATCTAAGGTAGAATAGAAGTGGTTGTCAGGTAAGCGTTCATAGGTGAGAATGATGAAGAGTGTCACGGAACATCATATTTATCATGTTGAAGTGCAGCGAATATCATAGAATAAAAATAAACTAAATTGAATAGAAGAACAATAGTAATTGCATTAATACTCGAGGAACAGCAGAGCTCCACACCTTAATCTATGGTGTGTAGAAACTCCACCGTTGAAAATATATAAGTGCAAGGTCCAGGCATGGCCGTGAGGCCAGCCTCCCCAAAATGTGATCAAGAGATCAAAAGATGATCAAAAGATGAAAATACAATAGTAAGAGGTCCTATTTATAAGAAAACTAGCTACTAGGGTTTACAGAAATAGGTAAATAATGCAGAAATCCACTTCCGGGCCCACTTGGTGTGTACTTGGGCTGAGCATTGAGCTTTACACGTGTAGAGACTTTTCTTGGAGTTAAACGCTAGCTTTGGTGCCAGTTTGGGCGTTTTAACTCCAACTTTTATGCCAGCTCTGGCGTTTTGACTTCAGAATAGGGCAGAGAAGGGGCATTTGAACGCCAGTTTATGTCATCAAAACGCGGGCAAAGTATGAACTATTATATATTTCTGGAAAGCCCTGGATGTCTACTTTCCAACGCAATTGGGAGCACGCCATTTGAACTTTTGTAACTCCAGAAAATTTACTTCGAGTGCAGAGAGGTCAGAATCCAACAGCATCTGCAGTCCTTTGTCAGCCTCTGAATCAGATTTTTGCTCAGGTCCCTCAATTTCAGCCAGAAAATAACTGAAATTACAGAAAAACACACAAACTCATAGTAAAGTCCAAAAATATAAATTTTGCATAAAAACTAATAAAAACATCACATAAAGTAGCTAGATCCTACTAAAAACTACCTAAAAATAATGCCAAAAAGCGTATAAATTATCCGCTCATCAATAATACCTTAAGATATATATATATATATATATATATATATATATATATATATATATATATAAAACTACCTTACACACATACACACATACATATCATAATTTTCTATCCCTCTTACAAACTTAATGACGATAAATGGGAGGGAAAAATAATAGCTAAGATAATATAAAAACACCGAATAAACAGAAAATGAACTTAACTCTTCTGAAGCTTCTTCGTCCATATCCTGAAAATGAATAACCTGTAGGGGAGTGAGAACGTCGTCCTCGCTTGTTCTCACTATAGGATTACAGAAATTGCTATAACAAGATACGTAAAATAAAATTATTTTTAGAGTACAGTGATTATTACTCGTCTTATGAGTCTTTCCAAAAACCTTGGGTACACATTCGAAATCCAGAAAATCCCTTTTTGAAGTCTTGATAAATTTCTCAAATATTTTAAAACAAAACCTTTTTTCCTTTCTTGCAAAAATCTGAAAAGTTTTTCCTAGACAGTATGAATGACCAGCATGTCCCAAACATAGGTTCAATTAAGTCTATGCTGTAAGAGTTTGATTTTTTATACTTTTCTAGACCACAACCATGAAAGCAGTTACCTACGCGGTATAAATGATTATCCTGTTCCAAGTATAGGTTCATTAAGTCTATACAGAACCAATCAGATATTTTATACAGAACTAGAACTTAATATACAAACCACGGCCTCAAGCCCATCTAATCCAACACGGCCCCTGGCCCAAACAACTCAATCATCAACCAATTCATCACAAACCAACCAATCAAACACAATCACAAATAATGTAGTTCAAACACAATCAATAGCAATTAAAACAAATATAACAGTTAGCAGTTAACATAAGTATTCACATAGGCAAACCAATTACAATATGCACACCTAAATAATGTCACATAAATGTAAATAATGAATGTCTGTCCTACTGGCTGTGATATCACATTGTCAGTTCAATTGCCAACCCGACACATTGCCATGGGAATGTTGCCTTTTGGTCACGTATAAATAGGAACCCTCTGGGATAACCTGCCAGCCACACGGTCTAGGATGTCAGTGCCTGCACACTCTTATGATCCCAAAGGATGTGAGCGGGATACTTTGCCTCCGACCTCACATCTGCACGTATGCGGGATTGAACCACCGTCCTTACGTGGGTACCACAACCTCGATAAACGAGATTAAACCACCGTCCTTGCCAGGCACAAGCGACTTATTAACAATCTCATCAATATCAAACTTCTCAGCATAAGCGGGACAAATCCGGCCCTTACGCCTACCAAACAATAACTCATCAATCTTGATTATATCCACAATCACTTAGGCTCAATAACTTATTTCAAATTCATTCTTGGCCCATTTACTTTTAAATAACAAACGTATTCAATTCACATCTTGTCAAGAATCACTTTTCAAAACGGAGCCACTTTTCATATCTTTCCAATACTTCCAAACAATCTTAAAACCATGCCAAATTCAAAATCTCTTTTGAAAGACTCAAAATCATTCATTTCTAAATCAGGATTTGGTC
Organism: Arachis stenosperma; assembly: GCF_014773155.1. Lineage (NCBI taxonomy): Eukaryota > Viridiplantae > Streptophyta > Magnoliopsida > Fabales > Fabaceae > Arachis > Arachis stenosperma. The sequence continues at coordinate 112,346,851 of NC_080377.1, forward strand.
ATGAAATTCCTCAGCGGAGTCTCAAGACTTCAGGGAAGAATAACCTAACTCATTTCTTAAATACATTGAAAACCTCCGAAACCTTAACTTCTTGATTTGAATAAATAAAATTGAATTTAAACCAAAGCCAAGTCATGTATCCAAATATTCCGAACCAATTTCAAAACCAACTTACTTAAACCAAAACCAAATCTTTTGAACCGAAACCAATTTCAATTTCATTCTTAAATCTGTTTTCAAAGGCTCAGAAATTGTTTCAGTTTTCCAAAGTCAAAGTTTCAGAAAATACTTCAAAATTTTCTTAAAATGTCGTAAAGTGAAATTAGTTAATTCGAACGCCATTAAAACTCCTTCAAATTTGCTTGCTTAATCAAATTCCAAAACTTGATTATTTTAATCTTTAAATCGCCTTTAAAACATGATTTTTTCTAAAATAGTTTACATTCAAAATATAATAATTTTCTTAAATAAAGGGTTCAAATCTAATTCATTTATCGGTAATACAGTTCAAGGCATAATCCATTCCTTTTTATAATACCGTTTCAAATAAAATCTCGAATTTTATAGAAATTTTGGTAGCATCTCCCCTAAAACTTGGACTTTGCCACCTTTTTCGGGTCCCAACCAAACCAATCATCAATCCCCTCTCAACGGGTTCAAAACCAAATCAGTTTCCAATTAACAAAACTCAGACTTTCATACTATCAAGGTCATTCCAAATCAACCAATCTAAAAATCTCTAATGTATCAAAATCAGACATTATTTCACCCAAACACGCAACCATATCCAACCAAGACATAATCAGACAATTCATAAGAATTGCATAATCACCAGAAATAAATTACGCACAGCATATCTATTTATAACAATTTCTAATTTAAATAAATTAGTTTGTATAAAAAGTCCCTACCTCGACCCGTCGCAACCATAACCCAAATGCATCAACCAAACTCTTTCCTCTCAGCCCGGAACCAACGACAACCACAAACTCAGCCCCTGATCACTTTCACAGCACTCACAGCAATTTAAAAGCGACATTCAACATACAGAACTTGAACCTATGTTACCAAACCTCAGAGTTTATAACCAAACATAATAGAATACTAACGCAGGGGTTTCAAAAAATATAAATACTTACCGAACTAAGAAAACGAGACAGCGGCGGTAGCAAAACTGGTTTGCCGACAGCCCCGGTAACCACCTCGAGCGGCAGCGCCGACCAAAACTCCGGTGATGGTGACCGTAACAAACAGGCAGTGATGATAAAACTCTCGGAAACTCAAAAGAAACAAAGACCAACTTAAACCCTTACCGAAAGTGGATCTCGATGGCAGCAGCGATGTTTCTCGATGATAAAAGTTCGGTCATGGCGGCGTAGATCCCAGCAGCAGCAGCAGCAACAATAAGGCACTGACGATGGTGGCAGAAACGGCGGCAGCGAGCATGGACGACGGTGACCCAGACTTCACGAACGATGACTGGGCGGCGCAATTCTGTCCTTCCGGTCTGGCTCGCGCTCACCTCTCTCTCTCCTGGCTCCCTCCGCGAACGCTTTCTCTCTCTTGATTCTGAGTAGCGAGGGTGGCTCACGGCGGATCAGCGGCGACAGCTTAAAGAAGCGGCCTTCCTCCAAGGATTGACGATGGTGCGACGGCGGCGGTAAGTCCCCGTGGCTCCGGCACGACTCCCTCTTCCCTTTCTCTCCCTTTCTAGATCTTCTCCTTCACAGCCCCCCTTCCCAGTTTCCCTTTTTTTCTTTCTTTCTTTCTTTCTTTTCTTTCTTTCCTTCTTTCTTTTTCCAGCAGCAGCTATTGTGTTGTGTGTATGTGTATTACTGAAGGAGAAAGGGTGGCTAGGTTTTCTCTTGGGGTAAAAGAAAAATGTGTCTTAATTAGGGTTAGGGTTTTTGAGAATGTAGGGTTTAATTTGAGTAAGATAATTTTAATAATATTGGTTCATATAGTATTAATTTGAAATCTAAATTAAAATTCTAAAAATTACTTCAGAATACTATTTGTGGTATAAAAATAATAATTGATTCCCAATCAATTTCTCTAATTGAAAATACATAGTAATATAATTAATTTTCTTTATCCTTAAAACTTAAAGTATTGAATTATATAAATATAATTGATCTAAAATCAAATCATATAAAATTCTTATTATTTTATAACTACCAACTTTATAACTTAATTATAGAAAATAATTCAAAAATCATAAAATTAGATGAAATTTTGATTTAAATAGGCAAACCTCGTTATTTTCGAATTTCTAAAATTTTAAATCATAAATAGAAAAATAATTCACAAGTATAGAGTTTGGATAAAAATCTTAATTTATTTTGAATCCAATTAATCAAAATTGCCTTTAATTATTTTCAATAAAATAATTTTCTGAAAATAAAACTATAAATAAATATATAACTTGAGATTAGTTCAAAATAGGACTTTTCAAAAGTCCTGGATCTTACATTCCACCCACATTATCAAAATTTTCGTCCTCGAAAATTAAAGTAATACATAAGGTCATACATAGACTTAGCACTCTAATTTTTAAATACTTTTTAAGAAAGTAAGAAATCTTAGCACACATATGTATAAAATTTCAAATACCGGATAACCATAAGGTTTAAATATAAGGGTAAGATATAGTGTAAGGTGAAAGGTACAAGGTAGGCTCGATGCAAAAAGGTTATATGGTTTCAAAACTTTACAAAAGCTTATAGAAACAAAATAGGGTGCAAGTCAAGATAGGCGTTCATAAAGCAAAGTGGTGGTTAACATGGCAAAAGGCTACAAAGCAGGTTGGTATCTAACAACAGATATAACGTTCACTCACAACCCCATAACTGATCACAAGCCTAACATCCGCAAACTCTTCCGCGAGAAACAAAACTCCCACAACTTCTCATAACGTCGGCACTTACCGCTCCCCCTTCCATAACCAGAAACCACATTCTAAAGAACTAAAGTATCGTATTACTATACCTAAAGATTGCACGTGACATCAAAACAATTCTCGAGTTTACTCAGAAGGATAAAAGACTTTGAAAAAGAAGGACAAACAACAAGGATAATCTCCACAAGAGTTTTGAAAGAACTGCTGAATCTACAAGTAAACAAGGATGTACAATCGATGAAGAGTATTATATTGGAAAGAAATTTAGTTTAACAACCTCAAGCATGACTCCCGAACTAGAGATAACTGATAGAAACTCAAAAAGGATAAGCAAGGCAATAGTTTGAAACTAAATCAAGCTGAGTTAAAAAGTATAAAATCATAGAAGAAGGTCAACTAAAGCTAGTGATGACACTCTCAAGGTCTAAAATTTTTTATTAAGTACACATAATACATTTGAATATAAAGAATGAAAAACTAAAGAAAGATCACTTCATGTGCTAAAAGAAAGGTATGTAACTCGCATTTCACAAAAGAGTGAAAGAAACATATAACAAAACTGCAATATGGTTAAAAGAAAACTAAATTGCATTTTGTCCAAATAGTTTCCAAGTAAAATACAGAATAGGTGAGGTTTGAAAAATGAAAGTCAATTGGGTTAAGGCCAAACCAATTTTTTTTTTTGCAAATCCTGAAAGGCATTTAGGTACTCAATCAAATAAAGGTATACACTGAAATTGTGGCAAGATTGTAAGAAAATCAAATGTTTGTTCAAGAAGTTTCAAAGTGTATACTCAAACAAGCGTGTATAAAATTTATAGCAAATATGGAACAAGTTAAACTCTATTTAGAAAAGGAAACTCCGAGGTAAAAATTTGCTTATCAGTTGGTTTCGAAACTTTATTTAAAACAGCACATGCCAACTTCAAAACAATTTTGTCAATTTAAAGAATAGTTATAGATGCAATTTAAGCGAGAAGAATTGATTTAAATTTCTTAAGAGAATCTAAAACTTGTTTCAAAAGTTCACATCAAAACTCTAAGAATACACTTGAAATTACCATCACATAAGAACATTCAAGAATATTAAGATGTACTTAAAAAGAAATCAGACCAAACAAGAAAGGATCTTAAATCAAGGGAGTTCAAACAAGATCCACGAGGCATGGGACATCAAACAAGCATTCCATTGATCCAAAAGAATACAAAACTCGTAAGGAATGACAACTCAATCAACAGTGAATTTTCAAGAAAGAACCTTTGACTAAAGAAGGACAATTAAGAGCACAAACAACGCACTAGATAGAAACAAATTCAAGTTGTCTCGGATGAGTATGAGCTCTACAAGAGAAGGGAAAACCAAGACTAATAGTGACGTTCATAAAAGAAAAAGAATAGTTAAAAACAAAATCAAGTATCACAACCATGGAAACAAAAGCTTAAAGAATTAGTCCACACTTGAGAGGAAAGGTATGAACCTAATATTTTCAAAAGATCAACAAATGCATAAATAATGCATCATGCTAAATTAAAGTCAATTTGTCAAACGAAAGCTAACTGGAATAAAAGTAAAAATCCTTTCCTTTAAGAATTAAAAAAAATACCTAAGTACATAATCAAATAAATTTACGTATAGGAACCATAGTAAAATTATTTGAAAAGTCAAATTATATTTAAAGTAAGTGTAGTTCCGTAAACCAGTAAAAAAAACATACGAGGTATTAGAAATAAATGGTTTTAAAATTACATAAGGAATTTTCAAAGTTTTTTATAAATAAGTGTATATTGAATCAAAAGCAATCTCTATAAAAATTTGAAAATTGAATGTAAATGCAGTCAAATAAGAGAAAATCTAAATCATAAGTGGATCGGAATAAGGACTTAAAAAGCACAGTGGATGAAGACGAGTTCAAAGTCATATCAAAGAATACACGAATCATGAATAAGTTAAACAAAGAAAGGGAGATGCAACATGGATTTCAAACAAGCATAAGCAAGTACGATCAAACAAGAATGCATATGCATAGAGGAATAGGGTTAGAAAAATCAAACTACTTTCAAAAGGATTTGTAAACAAGAACTTCAAGTTAAGCTATGAAAGAACAATTTGACTCCAGTAGAATTCAAGATAAATAACTGAATAATCTCGAGAAACAATTTCTAACGTTCCCAAAATCCACAAATCGCATTACCTATTACTCGTATCTCGTCTATGATAACCCATTAGTACATTCATATACATAATCCACTCGTTTTAAGCCGGCCAAACTTAATACTAGGAATTATGCAATGCAAGACTAACAACATTAATCAATAGACTGTCATGTGCAAAAAGCTCTAATTCTCGTTATTCGAACAAAACTATTACATGACAAACGCTCAAAGTATGCAATTGAAGCATAGTCAGTCCAATCCTCAGGCTCTACGGGAAAGACTACTCTGATACCACAAATGTAACACCCTCACTGTAAGATCCAAGATTTTTGAAGAGTCCTATTTTGAACTAATCTTAAACCATATAATTATTTACAGTTTTATTTTCAGGAAGTCATTTTATTGAAAATAATTAAAGGTAATTTTGGTTAATTGGATTTTGAAATAAATCAAGGTTTTTATCCAAACTCTATACTTATCGATTATTTTTCTATTTATGATTTAAAGTTTTAGATATTCAAAAATAAGGAGGTTTGGCTATTTAAATAAGAATTTCATCTAATTTTATGATTATTGGATTATTTTCCATAATTAAGTTACGTATAGTTGGTAGTTATGAAATAATAAGAATTTTATATAATTTGATTTTATATCAATTATATTTATATCATTCAATACTTTAAGTTTTAAGGACAAAGAAAATTAATTATATTACTATATATTTTCAATTAGAGTATGAGTAAAAATCAAATAGTAATTTGATACAACAAATAATATATTTTTAGAGTAATTTTAAGGTTTCAATTAGTTTTTAAATTAAGTACCAAAATCCCTAATTTCATACACAAACCCTAAGCCTATTTAAACCAATTTTTCCTTTTACCGCAAAAGAAACCCTAGTCACCCCTTTCTCCTTCAGTAATGCATATACACACAACACAGCAGCTGCTACTGGGAAAAGAAAGAAAGAAAGAAAGAAGGGAAGCTGGGAAGGGGGGAGGCCGTGGAGAAGAAGACCCGGAGAGGGAGAAGTAGAGAGGAGGGAGTCGATCTGTCCATCCCGACCTATCACCGTCGCGAGGAAGACCATAAACGATGGAAAGGGAGTCGCGCAAAGAGAAGATGTTGTCGCCGCCGTTCACAAGAAGAGAGAGAGAGAGAGAGACGTGTTGCGTGGGAGCTGCCGCTGTGAAGCCCGTCATCGTTGCTGTAGCTATCCGTGTCGCCACCATCGCCGAAAGGAGCCAGCGTCGCCGTCGTCCACCGGTGAAGCAGAGGACAGAGAGATCTGCGAGGAAGGAGGGGACGCGACCAATCCAGTCACCGTTCATGTCGCTGGTACCGCCAGATCCGCCGCTCCAAAGCTTCTGGCCGAGCCTCTGCCACCGGGAACGCCTCCGCCGCCACTGAGATCCCCTGGCGGTAAGGGTTTAAGTTGGTCTTCATTTCTTTTGAGTTTTCGGGAGCTTTATCATCAAGTCCTGTTTGGTACAGTCGCCGTCATTGGAGTTTTGGTCGCCGCTGTCGCTCAGGGTGGTTACCGGGGCTACCGACAAGCTGATCTAGTGAACGCTGCTGTTTCGTTTTCTTAGTTCGGTAAGTATTCATGTTCCAGAAAACCTGCATTAGTATTCTGCTATGTTTGGTTATGAACTCTGAGGTCCTGGTAACGAAGGGTTGTGTTTTGAGCATTGTATGTCGCTTTTAAGTTGCATGTGTGCTATTGAAGTGATCAAAGACTGAGTTTGTGGATTGCTGTTGAATTCGGTTAAGAAAAAAGGTTTTGTGACGCATTTTGGGTTATGGTTTCGACGGGTTGAGGTAGGAGCTTTTTATACAAACTACTTTATTTTAAATTGGAAATTGTTATAAATAGATATGATGTGCGGAATGTATTTCTGGTGATTATGTGAGTATTATGAATTGTCTGATTTTGTCTTGAATGGATATGGTTGCCTGTTTGATTGAAATAATGTCTGCTTTGATCAATTGCAAATTTCTGGATTTGGTTGATTTGAAATGATTTTTTTGATAATCTGAAAGTTTAAGTTTTTGTTTTATTGGAAACTGATTTGGTCTTGAACCTGTTGGAAAGAGTTGAGGATTGGTTTGGTTGGGACCCAGACAGGGTGGCAAAGTACAAGTTGTAGGAGAGATGCTGCTGAAATTATTATAAAATTCGAGACTTTATTTGAAATGCTATTTTAAGAAGGAACAGATTATGCCTTGAACTGTATTACCAATAAAAGAATTAGATTGAACCCTTTTATTAAGAAAATTGTTTTGTTTTGAATGTAAACTATTTTAGAAAAGAATCATATTTTAAAGTCGATTTAAAGATGAAAAGAATCAAGTTTTGGAATTTGATTGAATAAGCAAATGTGAAGGAGTTTTAATGGAATTCGATTAACTAATTTCATGTTACAACATTTTAAGAAGAGTTTGAAGTATTTTATGAAACTTTGACTTAGTAAAATTGAAACACTTTCCGAGCCTTTGGAAACAGATTTAAGAATGAAACTGAAATTGATTTTCGGTTTAAAAATGATTTGGTTTTGGCTTAAGTTGAGTTGGTTTTGAAATTGGTTCGGAATAATTGAAACACGATTTGGTTTTGGTTTAAATTCTATTCTATTTATTCAAATCAAGAAGTTAAAGTTTCGGAGGTTTTCAATGAATTTAAGAAATGTGTTAGGTTATTCTCCCCTGAAGTCTTGAGACTCCACTGAGGAATTTTACGACCAAATTTTGATTTAGAAATGAATGATTTTGAGTCTTTCAAAGAGATTTTGAATCTGGCATGGTTTTGTGATTGTTTGGAAGTGTTGGAAAGATGTAGAAAGTGGCTCCGTTTTGAAAAGTGATTCATGGGAAGATGTGAATTGAATACGTTTGTTATTTAACAGAAAATGAGCCAGGAATGAAGATGAAATAAGTTATTGATCCTGATTGATTATGGATGTCCTTAAGATTGATGAGTTATGGTTTGGTAGGCATAAGGGCCGGGTTCGTCCCGCTTATGTTGAGATGAGATTGTTTATAAGTCGCTGGCACCTGGCAAGGACGATGGTTTCATCCAGCTTGTCGAGAGTGCAGTGCCCGCGTAAGGACGGTTGTTTGATCCTTGTTACGGTGAAGACAAGGACGGTGGTTTAATCTCGCTTGCGTGTTCCGGGCAAAGACGGTGGTTTAATCCCGCTTGTCTGTGGGAACTTAGGGTAAGGACGGTGGTTGGATCCTGCTTAACTGAGTAGGGTTTGGCAACGTAACCAACGCGTAAGCTCATGGCCAGTAGGATAGGCATGCATCATATGCATTTATGTGACATTGTTTGGGTATGCATATTGTAATTGGTTTGCCTATGTGAGTACTTATGTTAACTACTAACTGCTATAATTGTTGTAATTGCTATTGATTGTGTTTGAACTACATTAATTTTGTGATTGTGTTTGATTGGTTGGTTTGCGATGAATTGGTTGATGATTGAATTGTTTGGGCCGGGGGCCATGTTGGATTGGATGGGCTTGAGGCCGTGATTGGTATATTGAGTTCTAGTTCTATATAAAGTATCTGGTCGGTTCAGCATTGACTTAATGAACCTAAGCTTGGAACGGGATGATCATTTATACCGCATAGGTAACTGCTTTCATGGTTGCGGTCTAGAAAAGTATAAAAAATCAAACTCTTACAGCATAGACTTAATTGAACCTATGTTTGGGACATGTTAGTCATTCATACTGTATAGGAAAAACTTTTCAGATTTTTGCAAGAAAGGAAAAAAGGTTTTGTTTTAAAATATTTGAGAAATTTATCAAGTCTTCAAAAAGGGATTTTGGATATCGAATGTGTACTCAATATTTTTGGAAAGACTCATAAGACGTGCAATGATCACTGTACTCTAAGAATAATTTTATTTTACGTATCTTGTTATAGCAATTTCTATAAATCCTATAGTGAGAACATGCGAGGACGACGTTCTCACTCACCTACAGGTTATTCCTTTTCAGGATATGGACGACGAAGCTTCAGGAGAGTTATGTTTATTTCTTGTTTATTCGGTATTTTTTATCATCTTAGTTATTATTTTCCCTCGCCTTTATCTTTAATAAGTTTGTAAGAGGGATAGGAAATTATGATATGTATGTTTGTAAGCTAGTGTTATGTATATATATATATATATATATATATATATATATATATATATATATATATATATATATATAGTATGAACATGTATGTTTATGCTTTCTATGAAAAAGTGTTTTTGAAAGGTTATGCAGTTTTAAGCTTTAAACAGGCTCTTATTTTAGTATTAAATATGTTTAGAGTTGTCGTAATATCCAAGCTATCAGAGTGGCGCAGCCGAAAGCGTGACATTTGGATAGTGAGGGTGTTACATTTGTGGTATCAGAGCAGTCTTTCCTGTAGAGTCTGAGTAATGGACTGACTATGCTTCAATTGCATACTCTGAGCATCTGTCATGTAATAGTCTTGTTCGAATAACGACAATTATAGCTTTTTGCACATGACAGTCTATTGATTAATGTTGTTAGTCTTGCATTACATAATTCCTGGTATTAAGTTTGGCCGGCTTAAAACGAGTGGATTATGTATACGAATGTACTAATGGGTTATCATAGATGAGATACGAGTTGTAACACCCTACCATACAGAGTCTTATGCTTAAGTCATAATTCAGAGATGGCAAGGTATTACGACCTCTAAAATAAAAATTTAGTACGTATAGTAGTATGAATGATTGATTATAACTAGGAGCCTTTGTAGAAAAAGGGGTAAACAAAAATCGCAACTCAAAAGCGCAACACTCCGATCGATATCGTAACGAACAAGGATAACCAACGCGAGATTATATATATACAAAGAGTGTCAAAAACAGGAATATCAAGGCTCAAGATCCGGCTGCGAAGATAACCGGTCCGAGTATAACAATATATACATATTATAAAATAAGGAAAACCCCAAGGAAACCCAAAGGGACACAAATACATAAAACCTATTCTCCAAAATCTCCCATAAGAGGAGTTATCACAGTTTGTATTATTTAATGGAGATAAAAGTATCTAAGCAAAATATATAAACCAAAACGTAGCCCCGAGAACAAAGGATCTTCGCAATATAGAAGTCTCCAGCCTGCATCAGCGGGACACCTCACGTCCTGCATCTGAAAACCACAAAATCCGCATGGGTGAGAACCAGAGGTCCCCAGCATGGTAACAGTTTCCACATATATAATACATAATAATGGAGGAAAGCCGAAGGCAATCCTAGAACTTCCTCCAGATAACATCAAAGCTTATAAACAAGCTAAACCGTATAAGGGCATCTGACTAAGGATTCTTCAGTCTAACTAATACTTCCCTTTCCAATTCCTTCAAACCTCCCAACCACCAGCAGGAGTATATTATAGCAAACACAATTATATCAGACAAAGAATATACAAATAGGAGCAGTTAAGACATTTAGACAATTAGCAAGTAATATGCAGTCAAATAGGCAATCTCAAACAATTCACATAGTATGCATATGATAAATGCCTGTCCCTAGTGGCCGATGATATCATCTTGTCGGTTATAGAGCCAACCCGACAAGTCCTGGTCGCTAACCATTGGACTGTCCCTCTGTCGTGCATCCCCAAACTCGAGTTATACTCGTTATAAACGTGATCATAAACATGATCCATATCCTTCACCCTCACTGGTGAATATTTATGGGGGTTCGAGCTCATCCGGGCCTTTCACAGTGCCCGGCCACACTTACGACATAGGGTCAAAAGAGTATCAAGTCTCAACCTGGAGCACGTGGTGGCTAGCCACTGCTACTACCCAGGGAAACTCGTAACTCCAATAGTGGAAGTGCAAATCACAATTATCAATAATTCAGCATCAACATGCATGAATTCTCATTCATGGATCAACATCCATACCAGCCATTCCGGCTCACGGTTAAATCCATAACCTGCCAATATGCATAGCATATACAGCTATTCCGGCTCACGGTTAAATCCATAACCAGCCATTTCATTAACAATTACAGCCTTTCGGCCCATGGCATAACAAACACTTCCACCATCATCCTCCGCATCTCACATAATCATCTTGATCCTCATTGATCATACATTTTTCCCTTGCTTCACTCGCAAGTTATCACATTCACTAGCCCCTTTCTAATAGCTAGGCATATTATGATGATTTAAGACATGAATGGTGAGATCGGAGGCTTAGAAGTATGAGATTTGGCTTTTAAAACTCAAAAATCAACTTTGGGATGAAAACAGGGCCACGCGCACGCGTGGATGGCCTCAAAAACTCATCGACGCGCAAGCGTCATGCACGCTAACGCATGGATTCAAAACTTGCCAATCGACGCGCACGCGTCACCTACGCGTGCGCGCGGGTGTTCTCGTGCCCCAGGCACAACACCGGCACAGTTCTGGCATAACTCTCTGGAAAATGGCGGGGCATTGGGTGCAGCACAATCGGCGCGCCCGCGCACATCACGCGTACGCGTGGATGGCACTTTTCAGAAGATCGGCGCGTACGCGCCAGGTGCGCCCACGCGCAAGGGGTCATTCTGCTAAAAATTTTCTAAGTCAAAAGCTGCAGAATTTCACAGATTTAAACCCCAATCTTCCAACGGACATAACTTCCTCATTTTAAATCGTTTTTCACCCGTTCTTCGAACGGCATGGACATCCCGGATCCAATTTCATTTCTAAATAGATTTGGTACAAAACGGAGATCCGTAGTCCAAGTTATGTCCCGTCAAAGTATGCCCAAAAATCATATTTTCATACAAAACCACAATATGCCATTTTCAAAACAAACCATTTTCAACTCCTTTCAGAGTCAATCAAAACATGCCAATTTCATCCCTTATCTTTGAAAACAATCAAAATGTATCAAACTCAACATCAAGCCTCCTCAACTCACACATTGTCACATTACCACAATATACAAAATCACTATCTCATCATTTTAGCCCACTTCACCCAAGTGGCTCAAACTCAAACATATTGACATATCATATACTATTCCTCATGCCAATTCTCAACAACATCAATTCCAATAAATCATCATTGTACATAATCAACATCATACTCACCATCAACATGGTTCAACCCACAATTCAACCATAACCAATCATCAAGCATATATCACAACATGCATATTTCTCATACATCATACCACCAAGGCATTAATAATCATCATCACATATATGACCACATCATATATCTCAAGCATTTAACAACATCAACCATTCAATGCCTATCTTAAGGCCTCTAGCCTAAGTATTTCCTACCACATTACATATTAGATACGGGAAACCGAAACCATACCTTAGCCGAATTTCCCAAGCTCCACCGGAGCACTTCTAAACCACTTATCCTCAAGCTCACAAGGCCTCAACACCTCCAAGAGCAGATTTTTCACCACCAAGCCCTTTCCAAGCTTTTCAATATCACCAATCAAGCTCCAATACACACATATACACAACCTAAGCCACAATCATCATACCCATACACAACATCTCAAAACCCAAACATCATAAAACAACAAAATTACACTAGGGTCAAGAACCTTACCTTACCCAAGGTCCAAGGAGACAAGATTAACCTTCTCCTTCAAGAGAGTTGGGTCCTATAACATCAAAGAACCCAAAATCTCAACATTTAACCCATGAAACTCGAAAATAGGGGCTGAGATTTCGAACAGCAAGGTGTGGCTTACCTCAAGATTGATTATATGGGTTTTGTAGAGCTCTCCGCGGTGAACGCGTGGCCGCAAATGGGGCGGCAATCGGAGCTCTAGATCAAAAGTTATGGTGATTTGAAGATCAAGTGAGAGAGAGAAGTTGAGAGGATGTTCTTCCCTTCCTCTCCACCATTTCAGCTTGTGTGTGTAACAAATGAGGAGAGAGAGTGCTGAAAACTAGGGTTTTGGTTAAGTTATGTTGGGCCAAGGGCCCACTTTGGGTCCGGTTGGCCCGGTTTGGCCCGTTCGGTCCAATCTTGGTCCGAATTCTACAAAATTGGTACCAAAATTCTCGTCTCAATCTCCTCTATCACATTTAGCCATAAAAATCACATTTTAGGCTTTCTAGAATAAATTCCCATTTATGGGTTAATTAGCCGTTAATTAACCGGGTTTTACATTCTACCCACCTAATTGGGAATTTTGCCCACAAAATTCAAATGCAATTACCTGAGAATAAATGCGGATAATCCGATCGCCTCTCTGACTCAAGTTCCCAAGTGTGTTCCTCAACACCGCCTCGACTCCATGCCACTTTGACTAGTGAAACATCTTTTCCACGCAACCGTTTGATACTAGTATCATCAATTCTGACCGGAGCCACTGGAAGCGTCAAATCTTCCCTTAACTGAACTGATTCAGGTTCCAATACATGGCTAGCATCAGGGGTGTACTTCCGAAGCTGCGACACGTGGAACACGTCGTGCAGGTTCGAAAGATGAGGTGGTAGAGCCATCCGATACGCCACCGGTCCAATCCTCTCTAGGATCTGAAATGGACCAATGTATCGAGGATTCAACTTCTTTGCCTTAATCGCCCTACCTACTCCAGTAGTCGGAGTAACCTTAAGGAAAACATGGTCTCCTTCCTCAAATTCTAAGGGCTTTCGCCTTTGATCGGCGTAACTCTTTTGACGACCCTGCGCCGTAAGCATCCTATCACGGATTTTCTTGACTTGTTCAGTAGTCTCAGCTATCATTTCTGGCCCCAACAAGCTTTTCTCTCCAGCTTCATACCAACATAGCGGAGATTGACATTTCCTCCCATACAAGGCCTCATACGGAGCCATTCCGATGCTCGTATGATAACTATTATTGTATGCAAACTCCACCAATGGCATATACCGATCCCAACTCGCCGGTTGGTCCAAAACACAAGCTCTCAACATATCCTCTAGTGTTTGGATTGTCCTCTCAGATTGACCATCTGTTTGAGGATGGTAAGCTGTGCTCAAGCTTAATCGGGTTCCAAAAGCTTTCTGAAATGCACCCCAAAACCTTGAAGTGAAACGAGGATCTCTATCAGAGATTATAGTAGCAGGTACACCATGAAGTCTCACAATCTCCTTTATGTACAACCGTGCTAGCTCCTCAAGGGTGTAAGTCATACGAATGGGCAAAAAGTGAGCTGACTTCGTCAATCGGTCCACAATCACCCAAATAGCATCAAAGCCAGCCCTAGTCCTTGGCAGTCCTGACACAAAGTCCATTGCAATACTTTCCCACTTCCATTGTGGAATCTCTAGAGGTTGCAACATACCGGCGGGCTTTTGATGTTCAATCTTTACCTTTTGACAAGTCAAGCACTTTGAAACATACCCCGCCACATCATTCTTCATACCCGGCCACCAAAACATCGCCTTTAAATCATGGTACATCTTAGTACTTCCCGGGTGAATGGAGAATCCGCTTTTGTGTGCCTCCTTTAAAATATCTTGCCTCAAAGTGCCAACATCCGGCACAATGATTCTACCTTGAATCTCTATAACCCATCTTTTTCTTCCGACACTCTCCACTGTTTTCCTTGCTCAATGGCCGGTAACACTTTCCATAATGCTTCATCATTTTGATGAGCCTTTAGGAGTTCGGACTTAAAATCACTTGAGATTTCTAATCGGCTCAAACGCAAGGTTCCGGATACTTCTCGAGCACCAATATTCAGACTCTCGAATCCCTTGAGCAACTTCTCCTCTTGAAGCATCATCCAAGCCGCATATAACGACTTCCGACTTAACGCATCCGCCACTACGTTCGCTTTTCCCGGATGGTAATTCAACTCAAAGTCGTAGTCCTTCAACAATTCCATCCACCTCCTCTGCCTCATATTGAGCTCTTTCTGATCAAAGAGATACTTCAAGCTCTTATGATCAGAGAAAACTTGGAACTTAACCCCATAGAGATAATGCCTCCACACCTTCAAGGCAAACACAACCGCAGCGAGTTCCAAATCGTGCGTAGGGTAACTAACTTCATGAGGTCTCAACTGTCGTGAGGCATACGCCACCACATTACGATGCTGCATCAGCACGCACCCTAAACCCCTCAATGAGGCATCACAATACACCTCAAAAGGCTCGTTCGGCTCGGGTAACACTAACACAGGTGCAGTAGTCAACTTTTTCTTCAATGTCTGAAAGCTCTCCTCGCACTCAGGAGTCCAAACAAACGGAGTGTCTTTGCGGGTTAACTTTGTCATTGGTAACGCTATCTGTGAAAAGCCCTTGATAAACCTTCGGTAATAGCCAGCTAGACCCAGAAAACTCCTTATCTCTGTTATGGTGGTTGGTTGTTTCCAATCCATCACCGCCTCCACCTTAGTTGGATCTACTGCTATTCCCTTCTTACTCACCACATGCCCCAAAAACTTCATCCCACTCTTCCAGAACTCACACTTAGACAGTTTTGCATAAAGTTTCTTCTCCTTTAGAATCTGCAATACGGTCCTCAAGTGTTCCGCATGCTCTTCCTCAGTCTTGGAATAAATCAGTATGTCATCAATGAAGACAACAACGAATTTATCCAAAAACGGACGGAAAACTCGATTCATGTAATCCATGAATATCGCAGGAGCGTTCGTCAACCCAAAGGACATCACAGTGTACTCGTAATGACCATAACGAGTCCTGAAAGCGGTCTTAGGGATATCCTCGCCCCTCACCCTTATCTGGTGATAACCGGATCGCAAGTCAATCTTAGAGAAAACTCCAGCTCCTTGTAACTGATCCATGAGATCATCAATTCTCGGCAATGGGTACTTATTCTTTATTGTAACCTTGTTCAACTGCCTGTAATCCACACAGAGCCGCATACTCCCATCTTTCTTCTTCACCAATAACACTGGAGCACCCCATGGAGAAACACTTGGTCGTATGAAATTCTTTCCCAACAAATCCTCTAACTGAGACTTTAGCTCGTTCATCGCTAACGGTGACATCCTGTAAGGAGCACTTGAGATTGGTCCCGCCCCGGGCACCAACTCAATAGCAAACTCAACCTCTCGGTTAGGTGGGAACTCATCAATATCATCGGGAAACACTTCCGGAAACTCACACACAACCGGAATTTGTTCCAACCTTTGATCATCACCCGAAACGCCTGCGGTTAACAACATGATACCCTGACATTCGAATCCAGAACAGTTCACCATCATCGAGTTCAAGTAATAATTATTTACCACGACCGGCCCTTCTGTATCTTCCGTCATAAAATACACCGACTTTGTAGAACAATCTAGTAAAACATGGTTCTTAGATAACCAATCCAACCCCAAGATAAGATCAAGACCAATCATCGGCAAGCAGATTAAATCATGAACAAAATCACGCTGCTTGAATCTAAGGGAAACTTCCGGACATCCTAGCCTAGTTACCATGGCTTCATGGGTAGCATTATGTACCTTTAGGTCATAACCTAAGGTTACAATCTTCAATCCTAACTCATGAGCTTTCTCAAATGCAATGAATGAATGTGATGCTCCCGAATCAAATAAAGCATTTAAAGTTTGACCAGCTAATTCACAATTACCTCGAATAAGTGTCTCGGGTCCCTCGGCACCTATAGCTGAAGTGGTGAACACCGGACCAGTCTGTTGTGCTTTCCCAGCACCTTGTTTTTTCTTCTCCGGGCAGTTTAGGGCCTTATGTCCCGCCTTACCACCGAAGTAGCACAAACCCCAACCGGCCATGCGCGGGACTCCCGGATGGTGACTTCCACACCTAGCACAAGCTTGCTCATTCTGTGGCTGCTTCCCAAACCTTTTTCCTTGGGAGTTGTTGTTGGGCCTCCTAAAGGAACCTCTCCTCTTGAAAGGCGGACCTCTAGGTGCAATGCTCTTCCCTCGGTTCCGTGGGAATGATCCTTTGTGACATCCCTTCTTAGCGGCTGCCCTCTTCACACACTCTTCAGCAACCCCACACTTGTCCACCAACACAACGAAAGTTCTAATCTCCATTGGTCCCTGAGCTCCATTTCTGTCGCTGCCATGGCTGTTCATCTGTTGACCAAGGGCCTCAGCAGTGGCTTGCATAGCAGCAGCCATGTTCTCCAACGCAGTCATAAAGTTCACCGGGTCATTCGGGTTATTCTCCGGTGCACGAGCATTCGCACGACCTCTCGCACTACCTCTACCGCGTCCACGAGGCGCCATCTGGTTCCTATACACACCCAACAATCGATATTAAGTTGATCAGTCTCAATATCGGAAGTCTAGTGCTTCAAAGTCCCAAATGCATGCTCATGAACGTTTATGCCAATTATATCAAGCAGATATACTAATAGCACATAACACACACACAGAGAATGCACAGAAGCATAGTCAGTCCATCCCTCAGGCTCTACAGGAACGAACTGCTCTGATACCATAATGTAACACCCTACCATACAGAGTCTTATGCTTAAGTCATAATTCAGAGATGGCAAGGTATTACGACCTCTAAAATAAAAATTTAGTACGTATAGTAGTATGAATGATTGATTATAACTAGGAGCCTTTGTAGAAAAAGGGGTAAACAAAAATCGCAACTCAAAAGCGCAACACTCCGATCGATATCGTAACGAACAAGGATAACCAACGCGAGATTATATATATACAAAGAGTGTCAAAAACAGGAATATCAAGGCTCAAGATCCGGCTGCGAAGATAACCGGTCCGAGTATAACAATATATACATATTATAAAATAAGGAAAACCCCAAGGAAACCCAAAGGGACACAAATACATAAAACCTATTCTCCAAAATCTCCCATAAGAGGAGTTATCACAGTTTGTATTATTTAATGGAGATAAAAGTATCTAAGCAAAATATATAAACCAAAACGTAGCCCCGAGAACAAAGGATCTTCGCAATATAGAAGTCTCCAGCCTGCATCAGCGGGACACCTCACGTCCTGCATCTGAAAACCACAAAATCCGCATGGGTGAGAACCAGAGGTCCCCAGCATGGTAACAGTTTCCACATATATAATACATAATAATGGAGGAAAGCCGAAGGCAATCCTAGAACTTCCTCCAGATAACATCAAAGCTTATAAACAAGCTAAACCGTATAAGGGCATCTGACTAAAGATTCTTCAGTCTAACTAATACTTCCCTTTCCAATTCCTTCAAACCTCCCAACCACCAGCAGGAGTATATTATAGCAAACACAATTATATCAGACAAAGAATATACAAATAGGAGCAGTTAAGACATTTAGACAATTAGCAAGTAATATGCAGTCAAATAGGCAATCTCAAACAATTCACATAGTATGCATATGATGAATGCCTGTCCCTAGTGGCCGATGATATCATCTTGTCGGTTATAGAGCCAACCCGACAAGTCCTGGTCGCTAACCATTGGACTGTCCCTCTGTCGTGCATCCCCAAACTCGAGTTATACTCGTTATAAACGTGATCATAAACATGATCCATATCCTTCACCCTCACTGGTGAATATTTATGGGGGTTCGAGCTCATCCGGGCCTTTCACAGTGCCCGGCCACACTTACGACATAGGGTCAAAAGAGTATCAAGTCTCAACCTGGAGCACGTGGTGGCTAGCCACTGCTACTACCCAGGGAAACTCGTAACTCCAATAGTGGAAGTGCAAATCACAATTATCAATAATTCAGCATCAACATGCATGAATTCTCATTCATGGATCAACATCCATACCAGCCATTCCGGCTCACGGTTAAATCCATAACCTGCCAATATGCATAGCATATACAGCTATTCCGGCTCACGGTTAAATCCATAACCAGCCATTTCATTAACAATTACAGCCTTTCGGCCCATGGCATAACAAACACTTCCACCATCATCCTCCGCATCTCACATAATCATCTTGATCCTCATTGATCATACATTTTTCCCTTGCTTCACTCGCAAGTTATCACATTCACTAGCCCCTTTCTAATAGCTAGGCATATTATGATGATTTAAGACATGAATGGTGAGATCGGAGGCTTAGAAGTATGAGATTTGGCTTTTAAAACTCAAAAATCAACTTTGGGATGAAAACAGGGCCACGCGCACGCGCGCTCCACGCGCACGCGTGGATGGCCTCAAAAACTCATCGACGCGCAAGCGTCATGCACGCTAACGCGTGGATTCAAAACTTGCCAATCGACGCGCACGCGTCACCTACGCGTGCGCGCGGGTGTTCTCGTGCCCCAGGCACAACACCGGCACAGTTCTGGCATAACTCTCTGGAAAATGGCGGGGCATTGGGTGCAGCACAATCGGCGCGCCCGCGCACATCACGCGTACGCGTGGATGGCACTTTTCGGAAGATCGGCGCGTACGCGCCAGGTGCGCCCACGCGCAAGGGGTCATTCTGCTAAAAATTTTCTAAGTCAAAAGCTGCAGAATTTCACAGATTTAAACCCCAATCTTCCAACGGACATAACTTCCTCATTTTAAATCGTTTTTCACCCGTTCTTCGAACGGCATGGACATCCCGGATCCAATTTCATTTCTAAATAGATTTGGTACAAAACGGAGATCCGTAGTCCAAGTTATGTCCCGTCAAAGTATGCCCAAAAACCATATTTTCATACAAAACCACAATATGCCATTTTCAAAACAAACCATTTTCAACTCCTTTCAGAGTCAATCAAAACATGCCAATTTCATCCCTTATCTTTGAAAACAATCAAAATGTATCAAACTCAACATCAAGCCTCCTCAACTCACACATTGTCACATTACCACAATATACAAAATCACTATCTCATCATTTTAGCCCACTTCACCCAAGTGGCTCAAACTCAAGCATATTGACATATCATATACTATTCCTCATGCCAATTCTCAACAACATCAATTCCAATAAATCATCATTGTACATAATCAACATCATACTCACCATCAACATGGTTCAACCCACAATTCAACCATAACCAATCATCAAGCATATATCACAACATGCATATTTCTCATACATCATACCACCAAGGCATTAATAATCATCATCACATATATGACCACATCATATATCTCAAGCATTTAACAACATCAACCATTCAATGCCTATCTTAGGGCCTCTAGCCTAAGTATTTCCTACCACATTACATATTAGATACGGGAAACCGAAATCATACCTTAGCCGAATTTCCCAAGCTCCACCGGAGCACTTCTAAACCACTTATCCTCAAGCTCACAAGGCCTCAACACCTCCAAGAGCAGATTTTTCACCACCAAGCCCTTTCCAAGCTTTTCAATATCACCAATCAAGCTCCAATACACACATATACACAACCTAAGCCACAATCATCATACCCATACACAACATCTCAAAACCCAAACATCATAAAACAACAAAATTACACTAGGGTCAAGAACCTTACCTTACCCAAGGTCCAAGGAGACAAGATTAACCTTCTCCTTCAAGAGAGTTGGGTCCTATAACATCAAAGAACCCAAAATCTCAACATTTAACCCATGAAACTCGAAAATAGGGGCTGAGATTTCGAACAGCAAGGTGTGGCTTACCTCAAGATTGATTATATGGGTTTTGTAGAGCTCTCCGCGGTGAACGCGTGGCCGCAAACGGGGCGGCAATCGGAGCTCTAGATCAAAAGTTATGGTGATTTGAAGATCAAGTGAGAGAGAGAAGTTGAGAGGATGTTCTTCCCTTCCTCTCCACCATTTCAGCTTGTGTGTGTAACAAATGAGGAGAGAGAGTGCTGAAAACTAGGGTTTTGGTTAAGTTATGTTGGGCCAAGGGCCCACTTTGGGTCCGGTTGGCCCGGTTTGGCCCGTTCGGTCCAATCTTGGTCCGAATTCTACAAAATTGGTACCAAAATTCTCGTCTCAATCTCCTCTATCACATTTAGCCATAAAAATCACATTTTAGGCTTTCTAGAATAAATTCCCATTTATGGGTTAATTAGCCGTTAATTAACCGGGTTTTACACGAGTAATAGGTAATGCGATTCGAGGGTTTTGGGAACGTTAGAAACTATTTCTCGAGGTTACCCAGTTATGTGCTTTGGATTCTGTTGGAGTCATGTGACTTATTGTTTCTTAGCCTATCTTAATGTTCTTGTTGCCTTTTCTTTTGAAAAGCAGTTGGTGTTTCCAATCCTATTTTTCTATTCATATGCATTCTTAATTGATCCTAAATTGCATATGCCGGTTTGAATTTCTTGGTGTATCTGTTTTTTTCTGTTTGAACTCTTTTTCTTGATCTATGTGATTTTTTTACATGACTTTGAACTTGTCTTGATGCAGTACGCCTTTTTATATCCTTACTCTGAGTCCTTTTTAAAAGAAATGGTGATTCAGTTTTTCTCTTGATTGACTGTATTTATAACCAATTTTCAAACTTTTATAAAATTGCTTTTGATTTGATATACACCTATCTATATAAAACTTTGAAAATTCCTTATACAACTTAAAAACTATTTATTTAATACCTCACATGTTCTTTTACTAGTTTACGGAACTACACTTACTTTAAATATAATTTGACTTTCCAAATAATTTTACTATGGTTCCTATACGTAAGTTTATTTGATTATGTACTTAAGTATTTTTTAATTCTTAAAGGAAAGGATTTTCGCTTTTATTCCAGTTAGCTTTCATTTGACAAATTGACTTTAATTTGGCATGATACATTATTTATGTATTCGTTGTTCTTTCGAAAATGTTGGGTTCATACCTTTCCTCTCAAGTATGGGCTAATTTTTTAAGCTTTTGTTTCTATGTTTGTGATACTTGATTTTATTTTTAACTATTCTTTTTCCTTTTATGAACATCACCATTGATCTTAGTTTTCCATTTTCTTGTAAATCTCATACTCATCCGAGTCAACTTGAATTATTTCTATCTAGTGCGTTGTTTGTCCTCTTAATTGTCCTTCTTTAGTCAAAGGTTCTTTCTTGAAAATTCCCTGTTGATTAAGTTGTCCTTCCTTACGAGTTTTGTAAATTTTTGGACTAATGAAAAGCTTATTTGATGTCCCATGCTTCGTGGATCTTGTTTGAACTCCCTTGATTTAAGATCCTTTCTTGTTTTGTTCTAATTTCCTTATAAGTACATCTTAATATTCTTAAATGTTCTTATGTGATGGCAATTTCAAGTGTATTCTTAGAGTTCTGATGTGAACTTTAGAAATGAATTTTGGATTCTCTTAAGAAATTTAAATCAATTCTTCTCGCTTAAATTGCATCCATTTTTGAAGTTGGCACACATTGTTTTAAATAAAGTTTTGACACCAACTGATAAGCAAATTTTTACCTCAGAGTTTCCTTTTCTAAATAGAGTTTAACTTGTTCCCTATTTGCTATAAAAATTTTATACACGCTTGTTTGAATATAAACTTTGAGAGTTCTTGAACAAACATTTGATTTTCTTACGACCTTGCCACAATTTCAGTGTATACCTTTATTTGATTGAGTACTTAAATGTCTGTCAGTATTTTCAAAATTGTTTGGCCTTAACTCAATTGATTTTCATTTTCCAAACCTCACCTATTCTGTCTTTTACTTGGAAACTATTTGGATAAAATGCAATTTAGTTTTCTTTTAACCCTATTGCAGTCTTGGTATATGTTTCTGTCACCCTTTTGTGAAATGCGAGTTACATACCTTTCTTATAGCACATGAGGTGATCTTCCTTCAGTTTTTCATTCTTTATATTCAAATGTATTATGTGTACTTAATCATACACTTTAAACATTGAGAGTGCCATCACTAGCTTTAGTTAACCTTCTTCTATGATTTTATACTTTTTTAACTCAGTTTGATTTAGTTTCAAAATATTGCCTTGCTTATCCTTTTTGTGTTCCTATCAATTATCTCTGATTCAGGAGTCATTCTTGAGGTTGTTAAACTGAACTTCCTTCCAATACTCCTCATCGATTGTACATCCTTGTTTACTTTGTAAATTCAGCAGTTCTTTCAAAACTCTTGTGGAGACTATCCTTGTTTTTTGTCCTTCTTTTCAAAGTCTTTTGTCCTTCTGAGTAAACTCAAGAATTGTTGTAATGTCGCGTGCGATCTTTAGCTATAGTAATTGTGATGCGTTAGTTCTTTAAGACTTGTTTGTGGATACGGAAGGTGAAGCGGTAAGTGTCCAACGTTATAAGAAGTTGTGGGAGTTTTGTTTCTCGCGGAAGAGTTTGCGGATGTTAGGCTTGTGACCAGATATGGGGTTGTGAAGTAATTTTTGGAGTTAGAAAGTTGATACTTGGAAAGAGGTACGAGATCTATGAGTGAATGTTATGTCTGTTGTTCGATACCAACCTGCTTGTAACCTTCTTGCCATGTTAACCACCGCTTTGCTTTATGAACGCCTATCTTGACTTGCACCCTATTTTGTTTCTCCAAGCTATTGTAAAGTTTTGAAACCATATAACATTTTTGCATCGAGCCTATCTTGTATCTTTCACCTTACACTATACCTTACCTTTATATTTAAACCTTATGGTTATCCGGTATTTGAAATTTTATACATATGTGTGCTAAGATTTCCTATTTTCATAAAAAGTATTTGAAAAGTATAGTGCTAAGTTTATATATGATCTTATGTATTACTTTAATTTTCGAGGACGAAAATTTTTATAAGGTAGGTGGAATGTAAGATCCAAGATTTTTGAAGAGTCCTATTTTGAACTAATCTCAAACCATATAATTATTTACAGTTTTATTTTCAGGAAGTCATTTTATTGAAAATAATTAAAGGTAGTTTTGGTCAATTGGATTTTGAAATAAATCAAGGTTTTTATCAAACTCTATACTTAGGGATTATTTTTCTATTTATGATTTAAAATTTTAGAAATTCGAAAATAAGGAGGTTTGGCTATTTAAATCAGAATTTCATCTAATTTTATGATTGTTGGATTATTTTCCATAATTAAGTTATGTATAGTTGGTAGTTATGAAATAATAACAATTTTATATGATTTGATTTTATATCAATTACATTTATATCATTCAATACTTTAAGTTTTAAGGATAAAAAAATTAATTATATTACTATGTATTTTTAATTAGAGTATGAGTAAAAATCAAATAGCAATTTGATGCAACAAATAATATATTTTTAGAGTAATTTTAAGGTTTCAATTAGTTTTCAAATTAAGTCCCCAAATCCCTAATTTCATACACAAATCCTAACCCTATTTAAACTAATTTTTTCCTTTACCCCAAAAGAAACCCTAGCCACCCCCTTTCTCCTTCAGTAATGCACAAACACACAACACAGCAGCTGCTACTGGAAAGAGAAAGAAAGAAAGAAAGATAGATAGATAGATAGATAGAAGGAAAGCTGTTAAAGGGGTAGGCCGTGGAGAAGAAGACCCGGAGAGGGAGAAGAAGAGAGGAGGGAGCCGCGGGGACTTGCCACCGCTATCGTGCTGTTGTCAGGCCTTGGAGGAAGGCCGCTTCTCTGACCCGTCACGACCGATCCATGCATCCCGACCTGTCACCGTTGCGAGGAAGACCGAAAACGATGGAAAGGGAGTCAAACAAAGAGAAGACGTCGCCACCGTTCATGAGAAAAGAGAGGGAGACGCGCTGCGTGGGAGCTGCCACCGTGAAGCCTGTCATCGTTGCTGTAGCTATCCGCATCGCCACCGTCACCAAAGGGAGCTAACATCGCCATCGTCCATGGGTGAAGCAGAAGAGAGAGAGATCTGCGAGAAAGAAGAGGCCGCAACCTATCCAGTTGCTGGCACCGCCAGATCTACTGCTCCAAAACTTCTGGCCGAGCCTCTGCTTCCGAGAACGCCTCCGCTGCCACTGAGATCTCCTGCCAGTAAAGGTTTATGTTGGTCTTCATTTCTTTTGAGTTTTCGGGAGTTTTATCATCACTGACTGCTTGTTACAGTCGCCATCACCGGAGTTCTGGTCACCACCATCGCTCGGGGTGGTTACAGGGGCTGCCGCCAAGCCGATTTAGTGAACGCTGCTATTTTATTTTCTTAGTTTGGTAAGTATTCACGTTTTAGAAAATCCTGCATTAGTATTCTGTTATGTTTGGTTATGAACTCTGATGCCCTGGTAACGTAGGGTCGTGTTCTGAGTGTTGTATGTCGCTTTTAAGTTGCCTGAGTACTGTGGAAGTGATCAAAGACTGAGTTTCTGGATTGCTGTTGAATTCGGTTAAGAGAAAAGGTTTTGTGACGCATTTTGGGTTATGGTTTCAATGGGTCAAGGTAGGGACTTTTTATACAAACTATTTTATTTTAAATTGGAAATTGTTATAAATAGATATGCTGTGCGGAATGTATTTCTGGTGATTATGTGAATCTTATGAATTGTCTGATTTTGTCTTGAGTGGATATGGTTGCCTGTTTAATTGAAATAATGTCTGCTTTGATAAATTGCAGATTTCTGAATTTGGTTGATTTGAAATGATTTTTTTGATAATCTGAAAGTTTGAGTTTTTGTTTTATTGGAAACTGATTTGGTCTTGAACCTGTGGAAAGAGTTGAGGATTGGTTTGGTTGGGACTCGGACAGGGTGGCAAAGTCCAAGTTATAGG
This sequence comes from Arachis stenosperma, assembly GCF_014773155.1. NCBI lineage: Eukaryota > Viridiplantae > Streptophyta > Magnoliopsida > Fabales > Fabaceae > Arachis > Arachis stenosperma. The sequence continues at coordinate 112,372,428 of NC_080377.1, forward strand.
GGAGATGCTACCGAAATTTCTATAAAATCCGAGACTTTATTTGAAATGGTATTTTAAGAAGGAACGGATTACGCCTTGAACTGTATTACCGATAAAAGAATTAGATTCAACCCTTTTATTGAGAAAATTGTTATATTTTGAATGTAAACTATTTTAGAAAAGAATCATGTTTTAAAGTCGATTTAAAGATGAAAAGAATAAAGTTTTGGAGTTTGATTGTGTAAAACCCGGTTAATTAACGGCTAATTAACCCATAAATGAGAATTTATTCTAGAAAGCCTAAAATGTGATTTTTATGGCTAAATGTGATAGAGGAGATTGAGACGAGAATTTTGGTACCAATTTTATAGAATTCGGACCAAGATTGGACCGAACGGGCCAAACCGGGCCAACCGGACCCAAAGTGGGCCCTTGGCCCAACATAACTTAACCAAAACCCTAGTTTTCAGCACTCTCTCTCCTCATTTGTTACACACACAAGCTGAAACTAGAGAGAAAGGGAGGAAGAACACTCTCTCAAGTTCTCTCCCTTGGTTGATCTTCAAACCATCATAACTTTTGATCTAGAGCTCCGATTGCCGCCCCGTTTGCAGCCACGCGTTCACCGCGGAGAGCTCTACAAAACCCATATAATCAATCTTGAGGTAAGCCACGTGTTGCTGTTCGAAATCTCAGCCCTTATTTTCGAGTTTCATGGGTGAAATGTTGAGATTTTGGGTTCTTTGATGTTATAGGACCAAACTCTCTTGAAGGAGAAGGTTAATCTTGTCTCCTTGGACCTTGGGTGTGGTAAGATTCTCAACCCTAGTGTATTTTGTTGTTTTATGATGCTTGGGTTTTGAGATGTTGTGGGTATGATGGTTGTGGCTTAGGTTGTGTATGTGTGGATATTGGAGCTTGATTGGTGATTTTGAAAAGCTTGGAAAGGGTTTGGTGGTGAAAAATCTGTTCTTGGAGGTATTGAGGCCTTGAGAGCTTGTGGATATTTGGTTTGGAAGTGCTCCGGTGGAGCTTGGGAAAATCGGCTAAGGTATGGTTTCGGTTTCCCGTATCTAATATGTAATGTGGTAGGAAATACTTAGGCTAGAGGCCCTAAGATAGGCATTGAATGGTTGATGTTGTTAAACGATTGAGATATATGATGTGGTCATATATGTGATGATGATTATTGATGCCTTAATGGTATGATGTATGAGAAGTATGCATGTTGTGATATATGCTTGATGATTGGTTATGGTTGAATTGTGGGTTGAACCATGTCGATGGTGAATATGATATTGATTATGTATAATGATGGTTAATTGGAATTGGTGTTGTTGAAAATTGGCATGAGGAATAGTATATGATATGTCAATATGTTTGGGTTTGAGCCACTTGGGTGAAGTGGGATAAAATGATGAGATAAGTGATTTTGGTAAATTGTGATAATGTGTCAATGTGTGAGTTGAGGAGGCTTGACGTTGAATTTGACACATTTTGATTGATTTCAAAGGAAAGGGGATGAAATTGGCATGTTTTGATTGATTTTGAAAAGAGTTGAAAATGGTTTGTTTTGAAAATGGCATATTGTGGTTTTGTATGAAAATATGGTTTTTGGGCATACTTTGACGGGTCATAACTTGGACTACGGATCTCCGTTTTGTACCAAATCTGTTTAGAAATGAAATTGGATCCGGGATGTCCATACCGTTCGAAGAACGGGTGAAAAACGATTTAAAATGAGGAAGTTATGTCCGTTGGAAGATTGGGGTGTAAATCTGTGAAATTCTGCAGCTTTTAACTTAGAAAATTTTTAGCAGAATGACCCCTTGCGCGTGGGCGCACCTGGCGCGTACGCGCTGATCTTCCGAAAAGTGCCATCCACGCGTACACGTGATGTGCGCGGGCGCGCCGATTGTGCTGCACCCAATGCCCAGCCATTTTCCAGAGAGTTATGCCAGAACTGTGCCAGTGTTGTGCCTGCGGCACGAGAACACCCGCGCGTACGCGTGGTTGACGCGTGCGCGTCGATTGGCAGATTTTGAATCCACGCGTTGATAAGTTTTTAAGGCCATCCACGCGTGCGCGTGGAGTGCGCATACGCGTGGCTCTGTTTTCATCCCAAAGTTGATTTTTGAGTTTTAAAAGCCAAATCTCATACTTTTAAGCCTCCGATCTCACCATTTATGTCTTAAATCATTATGACATGCCTAGCTATTAGGAAAGGAGCTAGTGAATGAAGTAACTTGCGAGTGAAGCAAGGGAAAAATGAATGATCAATGAGGATCAAGATGATTATGTGAGATGCGGAGGATGGTGGTGGAAGTGCTTGTTATGCCATGGGCCGAAAGGCTGTAATTGTTAATGAAATGGCTGGTTATGGATTTAACCGTGAGCCGGAATAGCTGTGTATGCTATGAATATTGGCTGGTTATGGATTTAACCGTGAGCCGAAATAGCTGTGTATGCTATGAATATTGGCTGGTTCTGGACTGAACCGTGAGCCGGATGGCTGATATGGATGTTGATCCATGGATGAGAATTCATGCATGTTTATGCTGAATTGTTGATAATTGTGATTTTGCACTTCCACTATCGGAGATACGAGTTTCCCTGGGTAGTAGCAGTGGCTAGCCACCACGTGCTCCAGGTTGAGACTTGATACTCTGGTGACCCTATGTCGTAAGTGTGGCCGGGCACTGTGAAAGACCCGGATGAGCTCGCCCCTGAAATATTCACCAGTGAGGGTGATGGATATGGATCATGTTTATGATCAAGTTTATAACGAGTATAACTCGAGTTGGGGATGCGCGACGGAGGGACATTCCAATGGTTAGCGACCAGGACTTGTCGGGTTGGCTCTATAACCGACAAGATGATATCATCGGCCACTAGGGACAGGCATTCATCATATGCATACTATGTGAATTGTTTGAGATTGCCTATTTGACTGCATATTACTTGCTAATTGTCTAAATGTCTTAACTGCTCCTAATTGTATATTCTTTGACTGATATAACTGTGTTTGCTATAATACACTCCTGCTGGTGGTTGGGAGGTTTGAAGGAATTGGAAAGGGAAGTATTAGTTAGACTGAAGAATCTTTAGTAAGATGCCCTTATATGGTTTAGCTTGTTTATAAGCTTTGATATTATCTGGAGGAAGTTCTAGGATTGCCTTTGGCTTTCCTCTATTATTATGTATTATATATGTGGAAGCTGTTACCATGCTGGGGACCTCTGGTTCTCACCCATGCGGATTTTGTGGTTTTCAGATGCAGGACGTGAGGTTTCCCGCTGAGGCATGCTGGAGACTTCTAGAGTTGCGAAGATCCTTTGTTCTCGGGGCTATGTTTGGTTTATATGTTTTGTTTAGATACTTTTATCTCCACTAAATAATACAAACTGTGATGACTCCTCTTATGGGAGATTTTGGAGAATAGGTTTTATGTATTTGTGTCCCTTTGGGTTTCCTTTGGGGTTTTCCTTATTTTATCATATGTATATACTGCTATGCTCGGACCGGTTATCTTCGCAGCCGGATCTTGAGTCTTGATATTCCTATTTTTGACACTCCTTTGTATATATATAATCTCGCGTTGGTTATCCATGTTCGTTACGTTATCGATCGGAGTGTTGCGCTTTCGAGTTGCGGTTTTTTTTTTGTTTACCCCTTTTTCTACAAAGGCTCCTAGTTATAACCAATTATTCATACTACTATACGTACTAAATTTTTATTTTAGAGGTCGTAATACCTTGCCATCTCTGAATTATGACTTAAGCATAAGACTCTGTATGGTAGGGTGTTACATTATGGTATCAGAGCAGTTCGTTCCTGTAGAGCCTGAGGGATGGACTGACTATGCTTCTGTGCATTCTCTGTATGTGTGTTATGTGCTATTAGTATATCTGCTTGATATAATTGGCATAAACGTTCATGAGCATGCATTTGGGACTTTGAAGCACTAGACTTCCGATATTGAGACTGATCAACTTAATATCGATTGTTGGGTGTGTATAGGAACCAGATGGCGCCTCGTGGACGCGGTAGAGGTAGTGCAAGAGGTCGTACGAATGCTCGTGCACCGGAGAATAACCCTAATGACCCAGTGAACTTTATGGCTGTGTTGGAGAACATGGCTGCTGCTATGCAAGCCACTGCTGAGGCTCTTGGTCAACAGATGAACAACCATGGTAATGATGGAGGTGGAGTTCAGGGCCCGATGACCTTGGCAAACTTTTTGAAGGTTAATCCGCCTAAGTTCAAGGGAACCACTAGCCCGACTGAGGCTGATACATGGTTTCAGGCTATAGAGCGAGCATTACAAGCACAAGTGGTACCTGAAGGACAGCGTGTCGAGTTTGCCACTTATATGCTCACCGGTGAAGCGTCGCATTGGTGGCAAGGCATCCGACGTCTTCTGCAGCAGGGTGATGACTATATCACCTGGAATGTCTTTCAAGAAGAGTTCTATAAGAAGTACTTTCCGACTTCTGCTAGGACGGCTAAGGAACTTGAATTGTTACAGCTGAAGCAGGGTACTATGTCCATATCAGAGTATACTGACAAGTTTGAGGAGCTGTTCAGGTTCTCTCGTATGTGCCAAGGGACTCCGGTGGAATATGAGGAATGGAAGTGTGTTAAGTATGAAGGAGGACTCCAGAGTGATATCTTCAGTTCAGTGGGACCAATGGAGATTAGGACTTTCTCCGAATTAGTGAACAAGTGTAGGGTTGCTGAGAAGTGTGTAAAAAGGGCAACCGCTGAGAAAGGGAGTCACAAAGGTTCATTCCCACAAAACCGAGGGAAGAGCTTTGCACCTAGAGGTCCATCTTTCAAGCGGGGAGGCTCTTTCAGGAGGCCCAACAACAACAACTCCCAAGGAAAGAAGTTTGGGAAGCAGCCTCAGAATGATCAAGCTTGTTCTAGGTGTGGGAGTCACCATCCGGGAGCACCATGCAAGGCCGGATGGGGTTTGTGCTACAATTGTGGAAAGGCGGGGCATAAAGCCGCCAACTGTCCGGAAAAGCAGAAACAAGGTGCTGGAAAAGCACAACAGACTGGTCGGGTGTTCACCACTTCAGCTGTAGGAGCTGAGGGATCTGAGACACTCATTCGAGGTAACTGTGAATTAGCTGGTCAAACTTTAAATGCTTTATTTGATTCGGGAGCATCACATTCATTCATTGCATTTGAGAAAGCCCATGAGTTAGGGTTGAAGATTGTAACTTTAGGTTATGATCTAAGGGTGTACAATGCTACCCATGAAGCCACGGTAACTAGGCTAGGATGCCCGGAAGTTTCCTTTAGGTTCAAGCAGCGTGATTTTGTTCATAATTTAGTCTGCTTGCCGATGGTCGGTCTTGATCTTATCTTGGGATTGGATTGGTTATCTAAGAACCATGTTCTGCTTGATTGTTCTACAAAGTCGGTGTACTTTATGCCGGAAGATACAGAAGGGCCGGTCGTGGTGAATAATTATTACTTGAATTCGATGATGGTGAATTATTCTGGAACCGAATGTCAGGGTATCATGTTGTTAACCGCGGGTGTTTCAGGTGATGATCAAAGGTTGGAGCAAATTTTGGTTGTGTGTGAGTTTCCGGAAGTGTTTCCCGATGATATTGATGAGTTTCCACCTAACCGAGAGGTTGAGTTTGCTATTGAATTGGTGCCCGGGGCGGGACCAATCTCAAGTGCTCCTTATAGGATGTCACCGTTAGAGATGAACGAGCTAAAGTCGCAGTTAGAGGATTTGTTGGGAAAGAATTTTATACGGCCAAGTGTCTCTCCATGGGGTGCTCCAGTGTTACTGGTGAAGAAGAAAGATGGGAGTATGCGGCTCTGTGTGGATTACAGGCAGTTGAACAAGGTTACAATAAAGAATAAGTACCCATTGCCGAGAATTGATGATCTCATGGATCAGTTACAAGGAGCTGGAGTTTTCTCTAAGATTGATTTGCGATCCGGTTATCACCAGATAAGGGTGAGGGGTGAGGATATCCCTAAGACCGCTTTCAGAACTCGTTATGGTCATTACGAGTACACTGTGATGTCCTTTGGGTTGACGAACGCTCCTGCGGTATTCATGGATTACATGAATAGAGTCTTCCGTCCGTTTCTGGATAAATTCGTTGTTGTCTTCATTGATGACATACTGATTTATTCCAAGACCGAGGAAGAGCATGCGGAACACTTGAGGACCGTGTTGCAGATTCTAAAGGAGAAGAAACTTTATGCAAAACTGTCTAAGTGTGAATTTTGGAAGAGTGAGGTGAAGTTTTTGGGGCATGTGGTGAGTAAGAAGGGAATAGCCGTAGATCCAACTAAGGTGGAGGCTGTGATGGATTGGAAGCAACCAACCACCGTAACAGAGATAAGGAGTTTTCTGGGTTTAGCTGGCTATTATAGAAGGTTTATCAAGGGCTTTTCACAGATAGCGTTACCAATGACGAAGTTAACCCGAAAAGACACTCCGTTTGTTTGGACTCCTGAATGCGAGGAGAGCTTTCAGACATTGAAGAAAAGGTTGACCACTGCACCTGTGTTAGTGTTACCCGAGCCGAACGAGCCTTTTGAGGTGTATTGTGATGCCTCATTAAAGGGTCTAGGGTGCGTGCTGATGCAGCATCATAATGTGGTGGCGTATGCCTCACGACAGTTGAGACCTCATGAAGTTAATTATCCTACACACGATTTGGAACTTGCTGCGGTTGTGTTTGCCTTGAAGGTGTGGAGGCATTATCTCTATGGGGTTAAGTTCCAAGTTTTCTCTGATCATAAGAGCTTGAAGTACTGATGGTGTTTTTGTGGAAAAATAAATTTCCAACACACAAATCCAACCGGCAAGTATACCGGGTCGCATCAAGTAGTAATAACTCACAAGAGTGAGGTCGATCCCACAGGGATTGATGGATCAAGCAACTTTAGTGGGTGATTAGTTTAGTCAAGCTAACATTGAAGTGAAATTGAGTGAAATCGTAGCCAATAGAAAGTAAATTGACAAGAATTGTAAATGACAGAATGTAAATAGGCAGGAAGCTTAAAGAACAAGCAATGTAAATTGCAGAAACTTAAATGACAAGAAATGTAAATTGCAGGAAATGTAAAGGAGATTGGGTGCAGGAAATTTAAAGGAAAGCAATAAGCAGCACTTAGAATAATTGCGGAATAATTAAATTGCATGAAAAGTAAATTGGGATCATGAACAGAAATGTAAAATGAAGAACAAGTGCAGAAGAGTTAAATTGCTTGAAAGTTAATTGAAAGCCAATGGAACAGTAAAAATAGAAGAGCAGCCAAGAACTCAACTCAATTTCAAAATAAAATTGATCTCAGGGAATCAAAGAGACTAGAAAACAAGTCTAGATCTCACTCCCTTCCTTGATCCAACCGAGAAACAGATTGAAGAAGAAATGAAGATGGAAGCAATAAATGAAAACTCAGATTCAATTCTCAATTTTCTAAAATTATGCAGAAGAAGAACAAGAAATTTCAGATCAAGTGAAACAGAATTCCTTCAATCCTTGATCAAAAATTCAAACAGAAATGAAAACTAAGAGAGAGAACTCTCAATTCCTAATTCTCCTTAGTGAGCTTGCCTCTTTCTAATGGAGCCCTCTTACAAAGATGAAAAAGATGCCTTTATATAGGCTTTACAAAGTGAAAAATGAAAATGAAATTAAAACAAATTAAAAATAAAAATCCTAATTTAATTGATTCATGTGCCTTTGAGTCATGTTGAGTGGGCTTTGCTTGCTTTGGATTTGAGGAGAAATGGGTTTGGTTGGCCTTGATTCAATTTGTTGAAGAATTGAATTAATTTGAATTTTGGTTGATTTTGGCCCATGTTGCTCCCAGGAGGCTGTCCTGCCCTTGTGGAGGGCAGGGCAGAAAATTGGTGCATGCAGCCTTGGTGCGGTCGTGGTGCATTGGTGTGTGAAGATGCTGCCCTGCCCTTGCGGAGGGCAGGGCAGAAAAATCTGGTGCGCCAATTTGGTGCTTGTGCGTGCGTGTTGATGCTGCCAAAGCTTCCTTGGTGCGCCAATCTGGTGTGCTGGCCGTGCACCACAAAATGCTGCCCTGCCCTCCGCAGTGTTTCCAAAAGATGAAGTTCCAAGTTCGAAACTTGGTGGATGCATACGCTACTCCTTTTCCTTGGTTTATTTTTGCTTATTTTTGGCCCTTAAAGATGCCTTTTGTTCCTGCCTCAATTGTACGCCAAATATGGATTGCTATATATCGTTGGAAAGCTCTGAATGTCAGCTTTCCAACGCAACTGGAAGCACATCAATTGGACGTCTGTAGCTCAAGTTATAGCCATTTGAAGGAGGCATGGTCATGCTGTGAGCGCCCAGATTTTACCTTAGCGAAATTCTTGCTTCCAACCTCAATGTGCATCACGATTCTGCCCTGCCCTTGGCAAGAGCAGGGCAGTGTGCATGCTGGCTGCTTCTTTCCTTGATTTGGTCATGGGCCACGCTTTTAAAAGCGTGGCCTAAGGCTCCAAAGTGTACCCTAACTTCAAAGTGTACCCCAAAGCTCTTTTTTTCTCCTTTTTTGTGCTTCTTTGCTTCTTTTTCTTCTTATTTTCTACAAGATTTATAAAATTAAAATATCAAGAAAATCTTCCAATTAAGTACAAAAGAATGTAATATTTAAGCACTAATCATCAATTTCTTGTATGAAAAAGCATAGAAAAATAGGTATATGATGACTTGTCATCAAGTACCTCTTTGATCAGAAAGAGCTTAATATGAGGCAGAGAAGGTGGATGGAATTGTTGAAGGACTACGACTTTGAATTGCATTACCATCCGGGAAAGGCGAACGTAGTGGCAGATGCGTTAAGTCGGAAGTCGTTATATGCGGCTTGGATGATGCTTCAAGAGGAGAAGTTGCTCAAGGGATTCGAGAATCTTAAAATTGGTGCTCGAGAAGTATCCGGAACTTTATGTTTGAGCCGATTAGAAATCTCAAGTGACTTTAAGTCCGAACTCCTAAAGGCTCATCAAAATGATGAAGCGTTATGGAAGGTGTTACCGGCTATTGAGCAAGGAAAACAGTGGAGAGTGTCAGAAGAAAAAGATGGGTTATGGAGATTCAAGGGTAGGATTATTGTGCCGGATGTTGGCACTTTGAGGCAAGATATTTTGAAGGAGGCACACAAAAGCGGATTCTCCATTCACCCGGGAAGTACTAAGATGTACCATGATTTAAAGGTGATGTTTTGGTGGCCGGGTATGAAGAATGATGTGGCGGAGTATGTTTCAAAGTGCTTAACTTGTCAAAAGGTAAAGATTGAACATCAAAAGCCCGCCGGTATATTGCAACCTCTAGAGATTCCACAATGGAAGTGGGAAAGTATTGCAATGGACTTTGTGTCAGGATTGCCAAGGACTAGGGCTGGCTTTGATGCTATTTGGGTGATTGTGGACCGATTGACGAAGTCAGCTCACTTTTTGCCCATTCGTATGACTTACACCCTTGAGGAGCTAGCACGGTTATACATAAAGGAGATTGTGAGACTTCATGGTGTACCTGCTACTATAATCTCTGATAGAGATCCTCGTTTCACTTCAAGATTTTGGGGTGCATTTCAGAAAGCTTTTGGAACCCGATTAAGCTTGAGCACGGCTTACCATCCTCAAACAGATGGTCAATCTGAGAGGACAATCCAAACACTAGAGGATATGTTGAGAGCTTGTGTTTTGGACCAACCGGCGAGTTGGGATCGGTATATGCCATTGGTGGAGTTTGCATACAATAATAGTTATCATGCGAGCATCGGAATGGCTCCGTATGAGGCCTTGTATGGGAGAAAATGTCAATCTCCGCTATGTTGGTATGAAGCTGGAGAGAAAAGCTTGTTGGGGCCAGAAATGATAGCGGAGACTACTGAACAAGTCAAGAAAATCCGTGATAGGATGCTTACGGCACAGAGTCGTCAAAAGAGTTACGCCGATCAAAGGCGAAAGCCCTTAGAATTTGAGGAAGGAGACCATGTTTTCCTTAAGGTTACTCCGACTACAGGAGTAGGTAGGGTGATTAAGGCAAAAAAGTTGAATCCTCGATACATTGGTCCATTTCAAATCCTGGAGAGGATTGGACCGGTGGCGTATCGGATGGCTCTACCACCTCATCTTTCGAACCTGCACGACGTGTTTCACGTGTCGCAGCTTCGGAAGTACACCCCTGATGCTAGCCATGTGTTGGAACCCGAATCGGTTCAATTAAGGGAAGATTTGACGCTTCTAGTGGCTCCAGTCAGAATTGATGATACTAGTATTAAACGGTTGCGTGGAAAAGATGTTTCATTAGTCAAAGTGGCATGGAGTCGAGGCGGTGTTGAGGAACACACTTGGGAACTTGAGTCGGAGATGCGAACGGATTATCCGCATTTATTCTCAGGTAATTGCATTTCAATTTTGTGGGCAAAATTCCCAATTAGGTGGGTAGAATGTAAAACCCGGTTAATTAACGGCTAATTCACCCATAAATGAGAATTTATTCTAGAAAGCCTAAAATGTGATTTTTATGGCTAAATGTGATAGAGGAGATTGAGACGAGAATTTTGGTACCAATTTTATAGAATTCGGACCAAGATTGGACCGAACGGGCCAAACCGGGCCAACCGGACCCAAAGTGGGCCCTTGGCCCAACATAACTTAACCAAAACCCTAGTTTTCAGCACTCTCTCTCCTCATTTGTTACACACACAAGCTGAAATTAGAGAGAAAGGGAGGAAGAACACTCTCTCAAGTTCTCTCCCTTGGTTGATTTTCAAACCATCATAACTTTTGATCTAGAGCTCCGATTGCCGCCCCGTTTGTGGCCACGCGTTTACCGCGGAGAGCTCTACAAAACCTATATAATCAATCTTGAGGTAAGCCACGTGTTGCTGTTCGAAATCTCAGCCCTTATTTTCGAGTTTCATGGGTGAAATGTTGAGATTTTGGGTTCTTTGATGTTATAGGACCAAACTCTCTTGAAGGTGAAGGTTAATCTTGTCTCCTTGGACCTTGGGTGTGGTAAGATTCTCAACCCTAGTGTATTTTGTTGTTTTATGATGCTTGGGTTTTGAGATGTTGTGTATGGGTATGATGGTTGTGGCTTAGGTTGTGTATGTGTGGATATTGGAGCTTGATTGGTGATTTTGAAAAGCTTGGAAAGGGTTTGGTGGTGAAAAATCTGTTCTTGGAGGTATTGAGGCCTTGAGAGCTTGTGGATATTTGGTTTGGAAGTGCTCCGGTGGAGCTTGGGAAAATCGGCTAAGGTATGGTTTCGGTTTCCCGTATCTAATATGTAATGTGGTAGGAAATACTTAGGCTAGAGGCCCTAAGATAGGCATTGAATGGTTGATGTTGTTAAACGATTGAGATATATGATGTGGTCATATATGTGATGATGATTATTGATGCCTTAATGGTATGATGTATGAGAAGTATGCATGTTGTGATATATGCTTGATGATTGGTTATGGTTGAATTGTGGGTTGAACCATGTCGATGGTGAATATGATATTGATTATGTATAATGATGGTTAATTGGAATTGGTGTTGTTGAAAATTGGCATGAGGAATAGTATATGATATGTCAATATGTTTGGGTTTGAGCCACTTGGGTGAAGTGGGATAAAATGATGAGATAAGTGATTTTGGTAAATTGTGATAATGTGTTAATGTGTGAGTTGAGGAGGCTTGACGTTGAATTTGACACATTTTGATTGATTTCAAAGGAAAGGGGATGAAATTGGCATGTTTTGATTGATTTTGAAAAAAGTTGAAAATAGTTTGTTTTGAAAATGGCATATTGTGGTTTTGTATGAAAATATGGTTTTTGGGCATACTTTGACGGGACATAACTTGGACTACGGATCTCCGTTTTGTACCAAATCTGTTTAGAAATGAAATTAGATCCGGGATGTCCATACCGTTCGAAGAACGGGTGAAAAACGATTTAAAATGAGGAAGTTATGTCCGTTGGAAGATTGGGGTGTAAATCTGTGAAATTCTGCAGCTTTTAACTTAGAAAATTTTTAGCAGAATGACCCCTTGCGCGTGGGCGCACCTGGCGCGTACGCGCCGATCTTCCGAAAAGTGCCATCCACGCGTACGCGTGATGTGCGCGGGCGCGCCGATTGTGCTGCACCCAATGCCCAGCCATTTTCCAGAGAGTTATGCCAGAACTGTGCCAGTGTTGTGCCTGGGGCACGAGAACACCCGCGCGTACGCGTGGTTGACGCGTGCGCGTCGATTGGCAGATTTTGAATCCACGCGTTAGCGTGCATGACGCTTGCGCATCGATAAGTTTTTAAGGCCATCCACGCGTGCGCGTGGAGTGCGCGTACGCGTGGCTCTGTTTTCATCCCAAAGTTGATTTTTGAGTTTTAAAAGCCAAATCTCATACTTTTAAGCCTCCGATCTCACCATTTATGTCTTAAATCATTATGACATGCCTAGCTATTAGGAAAGGAGCTAGTGAATGAAGTAACTTGCGAGTGAAGCAAGGGAAAAATGAATGATCAATGAGGATCAAGATGATTATGTGAGATGCGGAGGATGGTGGTGGAAGTGCTTGTTATGCCATGGGCCGAAAGGCTGTAATTGTTAATGAAATGGCTGGTTATGGATTTAACCGTGAGCCGGAATAGCTGTGTATGCTATGAATATTGGCTGGTTATGGATTTAACCGTGAGCCGAAATAGCTGTGTATGCTATGAATATTGGCTGGTTCTGGACTGAACCGTGAGCCGGATGGCTGATATGGATGTTGATCCATGGATGAGAATTCATGCATGTTTATGCTGAATTGTTGATAATTGTGATTTTGCACTTCCACTATCGGAGATACGAGTTTCCCTGGGTAGTAGCAGTGGCTAGCCACCACGTGCTCCAGGTTGAGACTTGATACTCTGGTGACCCTATGTCGTAAGTGTGGCCGGGCACTGTGAAAGACCCGGATGAGCTCGCCCCTGAAATATTCACCAGTGAGGGTGATGGATATGGATCATGTTTATGATCAAGTTTATAACGAGTATAACTCGAGTTGGGGATGCGCGACGGAGGGACATTCCAATGGTTAGCGACCAGGACTTGTCGGGTTGGCTCTATAACCGACAAGATGATATCATCGGCCACTAGGGACAGGCATTCATCATATGCATACTATGTGAATTGTTTGAGATTGCCTATTTGACTGCATATTACTTGCTAATTGTCTAAATGTCTTAACTGCTCCTAATTGTATATTCTTTGACTGATATAACTGTGTTTGCTATAATACACTCCTGCTGGTGGTTGGGAGGTTTGAAGGAATTGGAAAGGGAAGTATTAGTTAGACTGAAGAATCTTTAGTAAGATGCCCTTATATGGTTTAGCTTGTTTATAAGCTTTGATATTATCTGGAGGAAGTTCTAGGATTGCCTTTGGCTTTCCTCTATTATTATGTATTATATATGTGGAAGCTGTTACCATGCTGGGGACCTCTGGTTCTCACCCATGCGGATTTTGTGGTTTTCAGATGCAGGACGTGAGGTTTCCCGCTGAGGCATGCTGGAGACTTCTAGAGTTGCGAAGATCCTTTGTTCTCGGGGCTATGTTTTGGTTTATATGTTTTGTTTAGATACTTTTATCTCCACTAAATAATACAAACTGTGATGACTCCTCTTATGGGAGATTTTGGAGAATAGGTTTTATGTATTTGTGTCCCTTTGGGTTTCCTTTGGGGTTTTCCTTATTTTATCATATGTATATACTGCTATGCTCGGACCGGTTATCTTCGCAGCCGGATCTTGAGTCTTGATATTCCTGTTTTTGACACTCCTTTGTATATATATAATCTCGCGTTGGTTATCCATGTTCGTTACGTTATCGATCGGAGTGTTGCGCTTTCGAGTTGCGGTTTTTTTTTTGTTTACCCCTTTTTCTACAAAGGCTCCTAGTTATAACCAATTATTCATACTACTATACGTACTAAATTTTTATTTTAGAGGTCGTAATACCTTGCCATCTCTGAATTATGACTTAAGCATAAGACTCTGTATGGTAGGGTGTTACAGATTGAATAAGCAAATTTGAAGGAGTTTTAATGGAGTTCAATTAACTAATTTCACTTTACAATATTTTAAGAAGAGTTTGAAGTATTTTATGAAACTTTGACTTAGTCAAATTGAAACACTTTTCGAGCCTTTGGAAACAGATTTAAGAATGAAACTGAAATTGATTTTCGGTTTCAAAATGATTTGATTTTGGCTTAAGTTGAGTTTGTTTTGAAATTGGTTCGGAATAATTGGAAACACAATTTGGTTTTGGTTTAAATTCTATTTTATTTATTCAAATCAAGAAGTTAAAGTTTCAGAGGTTTTCAATGAATTTAAGAAATGAGTTAGGTTATTCTCCCCTAAAGTCTTGAGACTCCACTGAGGAATTTTATGACCAAATTTTAATTTAGAAATGAATGATTTTGAGTCTTTCAAAGAGATTTTGAATCTGGCATGGTTTTGTGATTGTTTGGAAGTGTTGGAAAGATGTAGAAAGTGGCTCCGTTTTGAAAAGTGATTCTTGGTAAGATGTGAATTGAATCCGTTTGTTATTTAGCAAAAAATGAGCCAAGAATGAAATTGAAATAAGTTATTAAGCCTGATTGATTATGGATGTCCTCAAGATTGATGAGTTATGGTATGGTAGGCATAAGGGCCGGGTTTGTCCCGCTTATGCTGAGATGAGATTGTTGATAAGTCACTGGCACCTGGCAAGGACGATGGTTTAATCCCACTTGTCAAGGGTGCAGTGCCCGCGTAAGGATGGTGGTTTGATCCCGCTTACGGTGGAGACAAAGATGGTGGTTTAATCTTGCTTGCATGTTCCGGGCAAAGACAGTGGTTTAATCTCGCTTGTTTGTGGGACCTACGGGTAAGGACAGTGGTTGGATCCCACTTATCCGAGTCAGGTTTGGCAATGTAATCGACGCGTGAGCTCATGGCCAGTAGGACAGGCATGCATCATATGCATTTATGTGACATTGTTTGGGTGTGCATATTTTAATTGGTTTGCCTATGTGAATACTTATGTTAACTGCTAACTGCTATAATTGTTGTAATTGTTATTAATTGTGTTTGAACTACATTAATTGTGATTGTATTTGATTGGTTGGTTTGTGATGAATTGGTTGATGATTGAGTTGTTTGGGCTGGGGGACGTGTTGGATTGGATAGGCTTGAGGCCATGATTGGTATATTGAGTTCTAGTTCTGTATAAAGATCTGACCAGTTCTGAATAGACTTAATAAACCTATGCTTGGAATGGGGTGATCATTTATACCGCGTAGGTAACTGCTTTCATGGTTGCGGTCTAGAAAAGTATGAAAAATCAAACTCTTACAGCATAGACTTAATTGAACCTATGTTTGGGACATGTTGGTCATTCATACTGTCTAGAAAAGCTTTTCAGATTTTTTCAAGAAAGGAAAAAAGGTTTTGTTTTAAAATATTTGAGAAATTTATCAAGTCTTCAAAAAGGCATTTTTGGAATTTCGAATGTGTACCCCAGGTTTTTGGAAAGACTCATAAGACGAGCAATGATCACTATACTCTAAGAATAATTTTTTTTTACGTATCTTGTTATAGCAATTTCTGTAAATCCTATAGTGAGAACAAGCGAGGACAATGTTCTCACTTCCCTCCAGGTTATTCCTTTTCAGGATATGGACGACAATGCTTCAGGAGAGTTATGTTTATTTCTTGTTTATTCGGTATTTTTGTATTATCTTAGTTATTATTTTACCTCGCCTTTATCTTTAATAAGTTTGTAAGAGGGATAGGAAATTAGGATATGTATGTTTGTATGCTAGTGTTATGTGTGTGTGTATATATATATATATATATATATATATATATATATATATATATATATACTTAAGGTATTATATTTGGTTTGTATGAACATGTATGTTTATGCTTTCAACAAAAAAGTGTTTTTGAAAGGTTATGCGGTTTTAAGTTTTAAACAGGCTCCTATTTTAGTATTAAATATGTTTAGAGTTGTCGTAATATCCAAGCTATCAGAGTGGCACAGCCGGAAGCGTGACATTTGGATAGTGAGGGTGTTATATTTGTGGTATCAGAGCAGTCTTTCCTATAGAGCCTGAGGAATAGACTGACTATGCTTCGATTGCATACTCTGAGCGTCTGTCATGTAATAATCTTGTTCGAATAACGAGAATTAGTGCTTTTTGCACATGACAGTCTATTGATTAATGTTGTTAGCCTTGCATTACATAATTCCTGGTATTAAGTTTGGCCGGCTTAAATCGACTAGATTATGTATATGAATGTACTAATGGGTTATCAGTTATGTGCTTTGGATTCTGTTGGAGTCATGTGACTTATTGTTTCTTAACCTATCTTAATGTTCTTGTTGCCTTTTCTTTTGGAAAGCTGTTGGTGTTTCCAATCCTATTTTTCTATTCATATGTAATCTTAATTGATCTTAAATTTCATATGCCGATTTGAATTTCTTGGTGTATCTGTCTTTCTCTGTTTGAACTCTTTTTCTTAATTCTTGTGATTTTTCGACATGACTTTGAACTTGTGATTATTTGGAAGTGTTGGAAAGATGTGGAAAGTGGCTCCGTTTTGAAAAGTGATTCTTGGAAAGATGTGAATTGAATACATTTGTTATTTAACATAAAATGAGCCAAGAATGAAATTGAAATAAGTTATTGAGCCTGATTGATTTTGGATGTCCTCAAGATTGATGAGTTATGGTTTGGTAGGCATAAGGGTCAGGTTCGTCCTGCTTATGCTGAGATGAGATTGTTGATAAGTCGTTGGCACCAGGCAAGGACGGTTGTTTAATCCCGCTTGTCGAGGGTGCAGCGCCCGCGTAAGGACGGTGGTTTGATCTCGCTTACGGTGGAGGCAAGGACGGTGGTTTAATCCCGCTTGCGTGTGGGACTGATGAGTCCATATTTGATTATGTATTTTGACTCAATTTGGATGGAGTCTATCACATAAACTCACACTTAATCACCAAAATAGCATACTTTTGTGTTTGATCCCTAATTTGAACCTAAATGTGAAAGCATGCGTTTTTATGCTTAAAATTGGTGATTTAAATGCCACCTTTAGCCCATTCAATGCCGTGATATGTTTGTTGAGTGATTTCAGGTCATTTAGGCAAGAATGGATGGCCAAAAGTGGAAGGAAGCATGTACAAGGGAGAAAACATGAAGAAAACAAGGAAAAGCACACACAGCGAGGTGTGCGTGCGCACAAGATAGAATTTCCATGTGTGTGCACACAAGCACCTGTGCGTATGCACAGGCCAACTTTCAGCCAAATGTGCGTGCACACACATTTGTGCATACGTACAGGTCGCTGCACGTGGTTGCATTAATAAAACACGTGCTTCGCAATTTCTGAGGCCTCTTGGCCCATTTTGGAAGGCTGGAATGCAGTTTTGGAGTGCTATATGAAGGAGAATTTAACACATATCAAGGGAGACATTAGAGCTCACTTAGACATAGTTTGACATAGTAATTAGGAGTAGGAGTAGTGTAGAGTAGATTGCTCTCTTAGGGTTTCATTTCCATTTTCCGTTGTAGCATTTTATAGTAAGCCTTGATCTTTGATTTTGCTTCTTTAATTGTAAGTACTCTCAATTTCCTTCTAATTAAAGCACTTTCATTTTCCTTGGTTCAGGTTACTTTGTTCATATTTGCAATTTTGGGTTTCCTGAATGTTTCATGCTTCCTTTATGCTTGATTTCTTGTTTATGTTTGGTTTTGTTGATAGTTGGTTATAGTATTATAATTTTCCTTGCAAATTCTCATGTTTTGGTTCTATGCACACAAGGTGTTTGTGAAAATGCCAACTCTAGCTTTTGAGTAGATTTTCACACCTTGGCTTGAAATTTGAGTTCTTAGGATACTAGAGTCATAATGTCCAACATTTAGTGGTAATTCTTGGGGAGTTAGTTGACTCTTGTTTCCATTAAAGCTAGCATTTTATCAACAAGTTTGGTAAGTTGGTTAGGACCTATGGATTAAGGCCAATTATGCTTGCTTGACTTACTCCTCGATGTTTGGGGTTAACTAAGCAAGACTAACTCATGATAATTACCATAGTTGTGGTTATGGCAATGATAGGATTCCTTGGATCCTCGTTCTCAAGTCAAGGTTCTTTTATGCATTTATAGCATTTTCACTAGTTTTGATCTTGTTGTTTTTGCTCGCATCAATTTCCAATTTTGAGTATCTCTTAGTTCTTTTATTTGTTAAGTTCATTTAATCTTTCGTTCTTTTACTTCAAAACCCCTTTTTTTTTACAACCGAAAGAGCAACATCTCAATTGCATTCCTAGGGAGAACGACCCGAGGTTGAATTACTCTCAGTCTCGGTTTATATTAGAAATTGTAAACTTTGATTGAGCATTACTTGTTGGTTGAGAACTATACTTGCAACGAGGTTATTTCTCTTTCACCAAGAAGAGATTCTTAACCGACGATTTTGCTCACATCAGGGACCTACAGGTAAGGACGGTGGTTGGATCCCGCTTATCCGAGTCAGGTTTGGCAACGTAATCGACGCGTGAGCTCATGGCCAGTAGGACAGGCATGCATCATTTGCATTTATGTGACATTGTTTGGGTGTGCATATTGTAATTGGTTTGCCTATGTGAATATTTATGTGACATTGTTTGGGTGTGCATATTGTTGTAATTGCTATTGATTGTGTTTGAACTACATTAATTGTGATTGTGTTTGATTGGTTGGTTTGTGATGAATTGGTTGATTATTGAGTTGTTTGGGCCGGGGACCGTGTTGGATTGCATGGGCTTGAGGCCGTGATTGGTATATTGAGTTCTATTTCTATATAAAGTATCTGACCAGTTCATCAAAGACTTAATGAACCTGTGCTTGGAATGAGATGAACATTTATACCGCGTAGGTAACTGCTTTCATGCTTGCGGTTTAGAAAAGTATGAAAAATCAAACTCTTACAGCATAGACTTAAATGAACCTATGTTTGGGACATGTTGGTCAGTCATACTGTCTAGGAAAAACTTTTCAGATTTTTGCAAGAAAGGAAAAAAGGTTTTGTTTTGAAATATTTGAGAAATTTATCAAGTCTTCAAAAAGGGATTTTCTGGATTTCGAATGTGTACCCAAGGTTTTTGGAAAGACTCATAAGACGAGCAATGATCACTGTACTCTAAGAATAAATTTATTTTGCGTATCTTGTTATAGCAATTTTTGTAAATCCTATAGTGAGAACAAGCGAGGACGATGTTCTCACTCCCTTACAGGTTATTCCTTTCCAGGATATAGACGACGAAGCTTCAGAAGAGTTATGTTTATTTCTTGTTTATTCGGTATTTTTGTATTATCTTAGTTATTATTTTCCCTCGCCTTTATCTTTAATAAGTTTCTAAAAGGCATAGGAAATTATGATACGTATATTTCTCGTAAAATAAAATTATTCTTAGAGTACAGTGATCATTGCTCGTCTTATGAGTCTTTCCAAAAACCTTGGGTACACATTCGAAATCTAGAAAATCCTTTTTGGAAAACTTGGTAAATTTCTCAAATATTTTAAAACAAAACCTTTTTTTCTTTCTTGCAAAATCTGAAAAGTTTTTCCTAGACAGTATGAATGACTAACATGTCCCAAACATAGGTTCAATTAAGTCTATACTGTAAGAGTTTGATTTTTCATACTTTTCTAGACCACAACCATGAAAGCATTTAGGTTCATTAAGTCTATACTGAACCAGTTAGATACTATATACAGAACTAGAACTCAACATACCAACCACGGTCTCAAGCCCGTCCAATCCAACATGGCCCCCGGCCCAAACAACTCAATCATCAACCAATTCATCACAAACCAACCAATCAAACACAATCAAAAATAATGTAGTTCAAACACAATCAATAGCAATTACAACAAATATATCAGTTAGCAGTTAACATAAGTATTCACATAGGCAAACCAATTACAATATGCACACCCAAACAATGTCACATAATTGCAAATGATGAATGTCTGTCCTACTGGCTATGATATCACATTGTCAGTTCAATTGCCAACCCGACATATTTCCATGGGAATGTTGCCTTTCGGTCACGTATAAATGGGAACCCTCTGGGATAACGTGCCCGCCACACGGTCCAGGATGTCAATGCCTGCACACTCTTGTGATCCGAAAGGATGTGAGCGGGATACTTTGCCTCCGACCTCACATCTGCACGTAAGCGGGATTAAACTCTCATCCTTACGCAGGCGCCGCAACCTCAACAAGCGGGATTAAACCACCGTCCTTGCCAGGCGCAAGCGACTTATCCACAATCCCATCAATATCAAACTTCTCAGCATAAGCGGGACGAACCCAACCTTTACGCCTACCAAACAATAACTCATCAATCTTGATAATATCCACAATCAATCAGGCTCAAGAACTTATTTCAAATTCATTTTTGGCACATTTACTTTTAAATAACAAACGTATTCAATTCACATCTTACCAAGAATCACTTTTCAAAATGGATCCACTTTCCATATCTTTCCAATACTTCCAAACAATCTCAAAACCATGCCATATTCAAAATCTCTTTTGAAAGACTCAAAATCATTCATTTCTAAATCAGGATTTGGTCATGAAATTCCTCAGTAGAGTCTCAAGACTTCAGGGAAGAATAACCTAACTCATTTCTTAAATACATTGAAAACCTCCGAAACCTTCACTTCTTGATTTGAATAAATAAAATTGAATTTAAACCAAAGCCAAGTCATGTATCCAAATATTCTGAACCAATTTCAAAACCAACTTACTTAAACCAAAACCAAATCTTTTGAACCAAAACCAATTTCAATTTCATTCTTAAATCTGTTTCCAAAGGCTTAGAAATTGTTTCAGTTTTACTAAGTCAAAGTTTTAGAAAATACTTCAAACTTTTCTTAAAATATCGTAAAGTGAAATTAGTTAATTCGAACGCCATTAGACTCTTTCAAATTTTTTTGCTTAATCAAATTCCAAAACTTGATTATTTTCATCTTCAAATCGCCTTTAAAGCATGATTCTTTTCTATAGTAGTTTACATTTAAAATATAATAATTTTCTTAAATAAAGGGTTCAAATCTAATTCATTTATCGGTAATACAGTTCAAGGTATAATCCATTCCTTTTTAAAATACCGTTTCAAATAAAATCTCAGATTTTATAGAAATTTCGGCAGCATCTTCCCTAAAACTTGGACTTTGCCACCCTTTTCGGGTCCCAACCAAACCAATCATCAATCCTCTCTCAACGAGTTCAAAACCAAATCAGTTTCCAATAAACAAAACTCAGACTTTCATACTATCAAGGTCATTCTAAATCAACCAATCTAAAAATCTCCAATGTATCAAAATCAGACATTATTTCAACCAAACACGCAACCATACCCAACCAAGACATAATCAGACAACTCATAAGACTTGCATAATCCCCAGAAATACATTTTGCAAACATATCTATTTATAATAATTTCCAATTTAAATTATAAAAAGCCCCTACCTCGACCCGTCGCAACCATAACCCAAACGCATCAACTGAACTCTTTCCTCTCAGCCCGGAACCAACGACAACACAAACTCAGCCCCTGATCACTTTTGCAGCACTCACAGCAATTTAAAAGCGGCATTCAACATATAGAACTCGAACCTACGTTACCAAATCTCAGAGTTTATAACCAAACACAATAGAATACTAATGCAGGGGTTTTCGAAAATATAAATACTTAGGCTGTGTGTGGTTGATGTCTCAAAATAATAAAGACATAGACACAAATACACAGAAGTACATAGACATAAAAAGACACTCAATTTTTCATCTTGTTTGGTAACTTAGAGACAACAGAATATACAACTCAAAATTTTACTAAAATGTTAATTTTATCCAACCTTTCTTCTCCACCACTATTTTTGTCCAATCCCTCTTTCATAGTTATCATCAACATCAATACTACTATAATCTTCAACCAAATACAAAAGCAACAATATACCAATTTAAATTAAATTTAATAAAATCAACAAAAATTTCAATTTGTTGCATATCTGTAAAATAAGATACACAGGTTTAATTTTTTAATAAAGGGAGAATAGAAGAGGAAAAGATCGGAGACGTTCTTTTTTAAAAGAATGAACGACGTTGCTAGAGAGAAGATGTGGAGGGAAGCGCCGTCGAAGATTGAAGCCACCAGCGGATCTGGATGATGATGGATCTGGACTCCCTTAGCCTGAACTCTTCGAGAGAGAAAAGGAGGAGCAGATGCAGCGGTTCTTGACGGAGGAGCAATGGCAATCGACAGCAAAAAAAATGAACGTAGATATGACTATCCAAGAAAGAGGACAAGGCAGAGAGCGAAGGCACAGTGGGCAAAGATGAGAGTGGAAAAGAGGAGTGTTGGGTGCTGATAAGAGAAAGTGGGAGAGAAGCAACAGTAGGCATTACGAAGAGGAAGAGGGAGAGGCATCGATCGGCGGTGATCGGCAGTGGGGAGTGAGAAAGGATAGAAGATGGAGCTGCTGAGAACAATGAGAAGTTGCAGGGAGGGAGGGGATGCATGAGAGAAGAACGAGAGACATATTTGAGAAGATGGAAGATTGAATTTGGAATTTTGAAAATTAAATAAGGGTAAAATTGTAAAAAATTAGTGTCTCACAAGTTATGTCTCAGTGTCTCAACTATTTGGAGGTACACAAATTTAATGTCTCCGTGTCTATCTGTGTCTTTCCGTGTCCATCAACAAATTGTGTCTCAGTAAACCAAATAGGAGACGTGTGTCACCGTGTCTATGTCTCTTTGAGACATGGACATCAACCAAACACTACCTTACCGAACTAAGAAAACGAGACATCGGCGGTAGCTGAACTGGTTTGGCGGCAGCCCCGATAACCACCTCGAGCGGCAGCGGCGACCAGAACTTCGGCGACGGCGACTGTAACAAACAGGGACTGATGATAAAGCTCCCAGAAACTCAAAAGAAATGAAGACCAACTTAAACCCTTACCAGCAGTGGATCTCAATAGCGGCAGTGGCGTTTCTCAGTGACAGAAGTTCAGTCATAGCGGCGTAGCTCCCAGTAGTGGCGGCGGCAACAGCAAGGTACTGACGGTGGTGGCAGAAATAGCGAGGAACGGCAGATCTGATGGCAACACGAGCTCCCTCTCTCCTCTGCGAACGATGACGGCGTCTGGCAGTAGGGAGGACGAATGGCGGCGGCGAGCATGGACGACAGCGACCTAGACTTCACGGACGATGACTGTGCGGTGCGGTTCTGTCCTCCCGGTCTGGCTCGCGCTCGCCTCTCTCTCTTCCGGCTCCCTCCGTGAATGCTTTCTCTCTCTTTGATTCTGACTCACGATGGTGGCTCATGGCAGATCAGCGATGATAGCTCAGAGAAGCGGCCTTCCTCCAAGGCTTGACGACGGCGCGACGGCATCGGTAAGTCCCCGCGGCTCCGGCACGACTCCCTCTTTTCTTCCTCTCCCTCTCCGGATCTTCTCCTCCACGGCCCCCTTTCCCAACTTCCCTTTTCTTTCTTTCTTTCTTTCTTTCTTTCTTTTCCCAGCAACAGCTGCTGTGTTGTGTGTATGTGTATTACTGAAGGAGAAAGGGTGGCTAGGTGATACGTAAAAATTAGATTTCACGTATAACCGGCAAGTATACCGGGTCGTATCAAGTAATAAAACTCACTAAGAGTGAGGTCGATCCCACGGAGATTGGTAGATTAAGCAACTTTAGTTAAATGGTAAATTTAGTCAAGCAAACATAGTTTTGATTTCATGAGCATTTTTGATTTTTGAACCTAATTGCAAGAATTTAAACGGCAAAGAATGTAAAGAACTAGAGAAGAGAAATAAAGTGAAGGTAAATAACGGAAACTTAAAGTGCAAGAAACTTAAATGACATCAAAGTTAAATTGCAAGGAATTAAAGATTGCAGAAATTTAAAGAACATGAAAGTAAATAGCAAGAGTTAAAGGAACAGAATGTAGAGAACAAGAATAATAAATTGCAAGAGTGTAGAAGGGAATTGGGCAATGGGTATTCATACACTAAGAGCAAAAGAATTGAGAATTAATGATAGAGAGAATCATTAGGGATCAGAGATGCAAGTTTTCATGAATTGATGTTAGTCAAATCCTTCTCAATCATGGGTATAGATCCATGGCAAGTGGGTAATTGAATCCCAATCTCTTGGTGATTCAATTTCTTTCAACATAACCAATTGCCACTCTCGTGATCTAATTGTTCATGAGAAGAGATGAAGCTCAAATCTAATCCAGCCACACAACTCCCAAAATCTCAACCAAGGAGAGTTACATCTCACATACTAACCAAGGTGTATTGATTAAAGAAATCATGAAAGGATGAACTCTAAACTGAATTATGTGGCTCATTCCTCAAATTCACCACATAATTCATATAGATTAACCCCTCTCTCGATGGTGGTTGAATCTTTGAAGAACAAGAATTCCCTCTTTAGATCAACCACTAGAATTGAGGAGGAAAAGATGAGTTCACCAATGCATTCCAACAAGCAGAGCTCTTCCCCCTAATGAAAGTGGGGTTTAGTGAGTCATAGCTCCAATTTCAACAACAATTGCCATAAACCAAAATTAAACTAAATGCAAAGAAAGATGATGAAGAATAAGGAAATGCTTAAAGCTAAAAAATGAAGAAGAGAAGTTCCAAGAAGAACCAAAAAATGCTCTCCGGGTATCCCCCGGAAGTGCCAAAAGAGTTCTCCAAATAAAAGTGCTAAGAGTCTAAAAAGTCTAAGTGTCAAAAAGTCCCCTACAAGTACACCAATCTCTTCTATTTATACTACTCCCAAAACTTCTTCAGAGATCTTCAATTTGGGCTAGCAATGTGGGCTTTCTCATTGTTGAATTCTTGGTTCAATTGAAGAAGTTGCTGGCCTTTGTGAGGAATAGGGGAAGCAGAGCAAGTTGGCAACCATTCTGGCCCATTGAGGGGCGTTATTGGCAATAACTCCAGGCTTAATGCACGTTGGCAACGTGGTTGGTGTTTTCCTGGAGTAAGCTTTGAGACGTGGGCGTTGCTAGCCCAAGTTGTTGCTAACAACTTGCTTTTCCTCTTCTTAGCTCTACTTTCATGCTAAATGTAGCCCAGAATTTGAGTGTCATCCTTCTGCTTCAATATGGACTATTATACATCATTGGAAAGCTCTTGATGTCTATTTTCCAATGCCACTGGAATCACCTCAATTGGACCTTCCTAGCTCAATTTATGCTTCCTCAAAGAAGGTAAGGTCAAGCTGCCAAGTTGTTGCCAAAAACGCACCCATCTCCCCAAGTTGGCAACGTGCTCGTGCCTAGCCTCCCAAAGCAGAGACATGAGGCTGGCGTTGTTGCCAAACACGCCTCCTTGCTAGCACGTTGGCAACGTGCCCGTGCCCCCTCCAGGGCTCATCTTCTAGCCTTCTTGAATTTCAACTTCATGTTCTTATTTTTAGGGCCTAAAGATGACTCTGATTTGGCTTCAATTTTGTGCTCCACCATAGACTATTATATATGGTTGGAAAGCTTTGAATGTTAGCTTTCCAACGCAACTGAAAACATTCAATTTGGATCTCTGTAGCTCAAGATATCTTCCATTGAAGGGGACATGGTCAGGCTGCTAAAATCGCGGGCGTTTTTGGCAAACACGCCTTTGTATTTCCAAGTTAGCAACGTGCTACCTCCATTCTTCACCATCCAAAGCTTCCTGGCGTTGTTACCAAACACGCCAATGCTTTCTTGAGTTGGCAACGTGCTCGATGCTCTTTCCTAGCTCCAAACATTGCTTCCCACGTTGCCATTGAACACGCCTATAGAAGCTGGCGTTGGCAACGTGGTTGGCAGCTCTTCCTGGCGTTGGCAACGTGGTTGGCACCAAGGCTTGGCGTTGGCAACTTGATTGGCACCAAGACTTGGTGCCTAGCCAAGCAACCATTCCTGGCGTTGGCAACGTGGTTGGCGCCCAAGATTGGCGTTGGCAACGCCCTCGTGTGCCATACTCCTAGCTTGCATGCGTTGCCAAGGAACACGCCCATGGTTCCTAGCTCAACAACGTGCTCGAGCTCCCCATTTGATGCCAAAGTTGCTTGCTACGTTGCCAAGGAACACGCCTTCATAACTTGGCGTTGGCAACGTGCATCTCCTTTTCCTGGGCCAAGCTTTCCACTCAGCGTTGTTAGCCTGCGTTGTCCTCAAACACGCCCCTCATCTCTGGGCTGGCAACGTGCTCGAGGCTCCAAACTAGCTCCCCAAGATTGCTTGGCGTTGCCTTGAATAACGCCTATGGTTCTTGGCGTTGGCAACGCCAGCTTCTCCTCCTCTTGGGCCAAGTTTGCTTGTGTGCGTTGCCTTGAATAACGCCTCTTCATTCCCACGTTGGCAACGCCCTCGAGCTCTCCTTGGCTCAGCTCTTTGCTTGCCTGGGCGTTGCCTTCAAACACGCACCCTTTTCTTCAAGTTGGCAACACCAACTTCTCTTCTCCAGGGCTGCCTGGCGTTGCCTCCAACAACGCAGCCTTTCACCAAGTTGGCAACGCCAACTTCTCTTCCAAGACTGCCTGGCGTTGCCTCCAACAACGCAGCCTTTCACCAAGTTGGCAACGCCAACTTCTCTTCCAAGGCTGCCTGGCGTTGCCCCCAACAACGCAGCCTTCCACCAAGTTGGCAACGCCAACATGTGCTTCTCTTCTCCTTGCCCAGCTTGCCTCATTCTTGCTTCCATGCTTTCTTGTTTCATCACCTATCATCATCAAAGGAAATAGCTTCAAAGTCTTACCAATTCATGCAATAAATTTCATGAGATTCATTCATACTCATTCATGTATGTATTCCTTAAATCATTTGCATGAATTTGGCTAGAATCAACATGTTCCTTGGTATTCTTATGCATGAAGACAAAACTCATAAAAGGACTTGTTTATTTAGAGAAATTGAGTGAAATTAAGCTAAAACCAACTAAACTAACTAGCTAATATAACAAATATGCAATTGCATCACAACACCAAACTTAAAGTGTTGCTTGTCCTCAAGCAAAATATAAAAAAAAAACTTTGTCACAAGAATCCAAGATGTGAGACTTGAATGTTCTACCAGAGAGTAATTTTTCATTGAACATGTCATCCTCATTTGTGTGGTCCTTGATTTATTGTAAATGAACATGGCTATTCAATTTTTCAATTAAAATGCTTGCTTCAATACTAAATTGGCTAACTTCACTAGACTTCCTTTTTCTATACCGTAGCACATGATCCTTGAATCATTTTTTCTGCTTCTCTCTTTTTTTCTTTTTTTTTTTTTCAATTAAGCTCGAAATCTTGTCTTAAGGCGGCTCTTTAGCATAAGCTTTCAATCAACAATCCCAAACCAGTTGGTTCAAGTTGTTAAGTGTTGAGACACTCTTAAAGATTTACTAACTCAAGCCTCTCTCCTTAACACATTCAATCACAGGCATATAACATTGAAATTTTATTTGGATAGTGGTGTCCAGCACCTCTTTGGGTTGCTAAATGTTCTGTTATAGAGCTACTCTTGATTGTGAGTTTTCAATCGATAATCCCGAGTTAGTTAACTCAAGTTATCGGGTGATGAAGCACCCCTCGGATTTACTAGCCCAAGTATGTCTCTTAACATCAATCACCACAGACACATATCCAAACTTTGTCATTGATGCCTAGCCTTTCATTCTTTGTCTTCTGTTTTCTTTATTGTCAAGGTTATTTGTGCTATTACTGATAAAGTCTTTGTGATCCTTAACCG
Organism: Arachis stenosperma; assembly: GCF_014773155.1. Classification (NCBI taxonomy): domain Eukaryota; kingdom Viridiplantae; phylum Streptophyta; class Magnoliopsida; order Fabales; family Fabaceae; genus Arachis; species Arachis stenosperma. The sequence continues at coordinate 112,400,227 of NC_080377.1, forward strand.
AACTAGTCTTGTATAAGCAAGCATTCTTTTGAGTTCATTGAGCCTTGACTCTTTCACAATAAATGCATGTATGCTAGCACTTTTCTCATGGGACAACATGATTCTTTTTAAGCTAGAATTTTCTCTGTTCTTGCTCAAACTACATCTTTTATTCCATTGACAAGTAAAAGTACTTAAGACAAGCAACCATTCCGAATCTGTGAGTGGTGATGCATGGACTGGGCAACATGAAAGATAATGCTTCAAAAGAAAATGCATCCTAGAAGGTATACCATATTTCAGACATACATCTTCTTTATTTAATAAAACATGAAGAAAAACAAAGGAACTTCACCACCTTTAGTCTTCATGTCCCTTTTTCTTTGCTTGATTCTCCTTGCTTTCCTTTGCCCTTTGGATCTTCTTTCTTTTTCTTCCTCAACTCTCCTTGTTGTTTTGTTGTTGAATCCCCCTTTGGATCTTCTTTCTTTTTCCTTCTTAGCTCTCCTTGTTGTTTTGTTGTTATTGAATCCCCCTCTTCTCTTTGCCAAACTCCTGAGCTTATCATTGTCTCCTTTAGCCTCTGTTGATTAAATCTCACCCTTGCAAGTTCCTGCTCTTCAAATATCTTGCGAGCTTCATTAAAGGTTTTAATTTGTGGGTTGAGTAATGGGGGTGTGGAACAGAGGTAACTGAGCTTTTCTTGGGTGCATATATCATAGTCAAGTCTGTCCTTATGCCTGGCTTCCCTGAACATTCTGCTTTCATTGAACTCTTTGTGAAATGTATCATGTCTAGCATCCAACCTATGGAGAAGTTCCCTTTGCTGAGCTTGTTCTTTCCTTAGTTGAGCTTGTTCTTGTATTACTTTCTCCATGGCTTTTTCATGTTCCACAGTTGAATTGTTGATGGCTTCCTGCATCTTGGCATATTGTTCTTGTTGTAGTTCCATCATGTGTGCTTGGTATTCATTTTGTTGGTCCATCCATTGAACTTGAACCCCTCTTTGTTGATCCATCAATTGCCAAAGGTCCCTTTGTTGTTGAGCTTGTTCCTCTTGGCTTCTTTGAATTTGTGAATATTGCCCAGAAATTCCTTCCAAGGCGGCTTGGAGTTGGTTCATGTTTAAAGTATGGGGTTCTTCCATTTCTTGAGGCTCTTCCTCTTGTCTTGCTTCTTTCCTTTTCTTCCTTCTTGCTAAAGGTTGCCTTTCCAATTGGGTTGTGGTGATGAACTCCAACCTTTCTCGGGTAAGAGGTTTCCCAACAGAGACCACATCAGTTTCTTCAAATTCTTCCAGAGGCACTCCAGCTTCTTCACATAGGCGCAGAATAGTACTAGGATATCCTAGCCAGCTGTCCTGTTTGACCTTTTGAGCTATGTCAATGATGTTCTTAGCTATAATGTCTCCAACATTGATTTCCCCTCCTTTCATTATACAATGGATCATTATTGCTCTATTCACCGTTACCTCAGAATTATTTGAAGTGGAGATCAATGATCTCCTCACTATGTCATGCCATCCTTTTGCTTGAGGTATGAGATCACCTCTCCGAAGTTTGAGTGGTTGTCCATGTGAATCCAACACCCAATCCGTGCCTATTCTGCATAAGTCACTCACCACATCCACATATCTTGGGTCATTTTCAACCCTTTCTTCATAGCTAGCTCGTTTGAACTGTTTTGGCCTGACCTTTAGCACCCTGTTGATGGTGTCCGGGCTAAAATCAACAGTCACACCTCTTACATAACTCATATATGGTTCTTCATCATCATACTCTCTTATCACATTAGTGTAGAACTCATGGATGAGAAGCATGCTCACTTCTTGAGGTTGGTTACAGAGAAGCTCCCATCCCCTTTTTCTGATTATTTTTTGTATTTCAGGGTATTCATCTTTTCTTAGCTTGAAGGGTAACTCCGGAACAACATCTTTGCTTGACATCCAACTAAAGATACGCTCATTGTGTTTGGATTTGAACCTTCTTTGATCAAAGGTGTCTTGTCCTTCATCTTCTCTCCTCTTCCTTGATGATGAAGCCATTGAAATTCACTTGCAAGGATTGAATCTCCCACACCAAACTTAGATCAATGCTTGTCCTCAAGCATGAAGAAAATAGTTGTGAATGGGAGAGGTATATGATGAGCAAGGTGACTTAGAGAAGATAGAAAATGATGGTGAAGGGGGGTGGAGTGTTTCGGTTATGTGGAGATATGTAATGCTTCAAGAGTTTTGTTGGGTAAAGATTAGGCCTAAGGTGAGAATATGGGAAACATGGAATGAGTTGGAGGTGGGGTGTGACTTCGGGTGATGAAATGGGGTTATGGGGGGAGAAGGATGAGTGAGGGAAAGTGAGGTTTGATGAATATGGTTGAAGTATTTAAAGTGAACTTTGGTGGGGATGCATGATTCTAGTGAGTTCCGTGGAGATATGCATGGTTCTAAGGGTTCGGTCATAGCATGGGGAGCATGCTTCCTTGTGCCCAATGCATGTTGAGTTGTTTTTCCCCATGCACAAAGTTCAAGACTCATGTGACTTCCCTTCCTTGTGTATCCGTGACCTCCCTTCCAAGATTCCCCATCACTTCTTTCTTTCTTTCCTGCAACAAAATTCCAAAAGCTTGAGATTCTTAAAGTGACATTACTAGCTAACAACTTATGATGATATTCCTATGCAAAATTGACTAAGCAAAAATTAAAATTTATGAATTGATTCCCTAATCTATTTTTTTCCTAGCATTATTAATGTAAGTAAAGACACCAAACTTAGTTTGTGACTAAGTGTTCTATGGAATTAATTCCAAAGATAGCCGCATCAAACTTAGTATTTTACCTACATTATGTGCTATTTCAACGTTTTTTTTTTTTTTTTTTTTATATATAACTAAAATAGATGACTGTACTTTCATAGTCTAGCATTTTCGTGTATGTATGGACACCAAACTTAGTTTGTGGCTAAGTGTTGTAGAACACACTTTTGCCATTACTTCAAGATTGGTCACACCAAACTTAGTGCCTTGCATACACCATGTACTAGTCTACTTAATCATTATTGATTACTAAAGTATGAAAATAAAAGACTCCCTGTGCATGGGTTGCCTCCCATGAAGCGCTTGTTTATTGTCCTTAGCTTGACAATGCAACTTCCTTGCTTATGTTAGCATTTGCACACTTTCTTCCTTGCTCCAGGGGCCACCAAAATAGTGCTTCACCCTATGTCCATTAGCTGTGAAGGTTTGTTTTGAGGCTTCATCAAGTAATTCGACATAGCCATGAGGTGATACTTTGATGATGGTGTATGGGCCAGTCCATCTAGACCTCAGCTTCCCAGGAAAAATCTTCAATCTCGAATTGAATAACAACACCCTTTGGCCTGGTTCAAATGTTCTTTGAGAGATCCTCTTATCATGCCATCTCTTTGCTCTCTCTTTGTATATTTTGGCATTTTCATATGCCTCCAATCTGAACTCCTCAAGTTCATTGAGTTGTAGCAACCTCTTCTCTCCTGCTGCTTGAGCATCTAAGTTCAGAAGTTTGGTGGCCCAAAAGGCCTTATGTTCAAGCTCCACAGGGAGGTGGCATGCCTTTCCATACACCAGCTGAAATGGAGATTTTCCTATGGGTGTCTTGAAGGCTGTCCTATATGCCCAAAGTGCATCATCCAGCTTCCTAACCCAATCCTTTCTTGTTGTTCCCACAGTTTTCTCCAAAATCCTTTTTAGCTCTCTGTTGGCAAGTTCAGCCTGCCCATTGGTTTGTGGGTGATATGGGGTAGCTACTTTGTGAGTAACACCATATTTGTGGAGTAAGGAGTTTAGTTGCTTGTTGCAGAAGTGGCTTCCCCCATCACTTATAAGTCCTTTGGGCACTCCAAATCTAGTGAAGATGTTTTTCTTGAGGAATTGCAAGACCACGTTGGTATCACATGTGGTGGTGGCTATTGCTTCTACCCATTTGGAGACATACTCTACTGCTACCAAGATGTATTTGAATGTGTAAGATGGAGGAAAAGGTCCCATGAAATCTATTCCCCACAGATCAAAGAGTTCCACTTCTAAAATGAACTTCTGAGGCATCTCATTTTTCTTTGACAAACCCCTGTTCTTTGACATTCATTGCATTGGCTCACAAACTCCCTAGCATCCTTGAAGATTGAAGGCCAGTAGAAACCACTTTGAAGGACCTTTGCAGCTGTTCTTTCAGCTCCAAAATGACCACCATAACTAGAGTTGTGACAATGCCAAAGTATGTCCTTCATCTCACCTTCTGATACACATCTTCTTATCATTCCATCTGGGCATCTTTTGAACAAGAATGGCTCATCCCAGAAGAAGAACTTAGCCTCATGCAGCAGCTTCTTGACTTGTTGTTTTGTGTACTCTTGTGGAATGATTCTTCCCGCCTTGTAGTTGGCCATGTCTGCAAACCAAGGGACATGTTGAATTTGCAAGAGGTGCTCATCTGGAAATTCTTCATTTATTGATGGAAGGTTGTCTTGGCATGCATCTTGTGGTACCCTTGATAAGTGATCAGCAACTTGATTTTCATTGCCCTTTCTATCTTTGATCTCAATGTCAAACTCTTGTAGGAGTAGCACCCATCTGATTAGCCTTGGTTTGGCATCCTGTTTTGACATAAGATACTTAAGAGCAGCATGATCAGTATACACTAAGACTTTAGATCCAATCAAATATTGTCTAAACTTATCAAAAGCATATACCACAGCTAGTAGCTCTTTCTCTGTTGTGGTGTAGTTTTTTTGAGCTTCATTCAATACCTTACTTGCATAGTAGATAACATGAAGCTTCTTTTCCTGCCTCTGCCCCAACACAGCACCAATTGCAAGGTTACTTGCATCACACATGAGTTCAAAAGGTAGTCCCCAACTTGGGGGTGTGATGATTGGTGCTGTGGTGAGCTTAGCCTTTAGAGTTTCAAAAGCATGTTTGCATTCATCATCAAAGATAAAGGGCTTGTCTACCACCAGCAAATTGCTTAGTGGCTTTGCTATTTTGGAAAAATCTTTGATGAATCTCCTATAAAATCCAGCATGTCCTAAGAAACTTCTAACGGCTTTCACACTAGTTGGCAAAGGAAGTTTTTCTATAATTTCTACTTTTGCCTTGTCAACTTCTATACCCTTTCTTGAAATTTTATGACCAAGAACGATGCCTTCGGGTACCATGAAATGGCATTTCTCCCAATTCAAGACTAAATTGGTTTCTTGGCACCTTTTCAAGACTAAGGTAAGATGGTGCAAGCAAGTATTGAAAAAATCACCAAAAACAGAGAAATCATCCATAAATACTTCAATAAATTTTTCTACCATGTCTGAGAAGATTGATAGCATGCACCTTTGAAAGGTAGCTGGAGCATTACACAGTCCAAATGGCATTCTCCTGTATGCAAAGACTCCAAAGGGACAAGTAAAGGAGGTCTTCTCTTGATCCATGGGGTCAACCACTATCTGGTTATACCCAGAATATCCATCAAGAAAATAGTAATAGGCATGGCCAGCCAATCTTTCAAGCATCTGGTCAATGAAAGGGAGAGGAAAGTGATCTTTTCGTGTGGCATCATTCAGCCTCCTATAGTCTATGCACATTCTCCACCCTGTCACTGTTCGTGTTGGAATAAGCTCATTCTTCTCATTAACAATGACGGTCATCCCCCCTTTCTTAGGTACTACTTGCACTGGACTGACCCACGGGCTGTCAGATATAGGGTAGATGATCCCAGCTTTACACAACTTCAGGACTTCCTTTTGAACAACCTCCTTCATTGTAGGATTCAATCTTCTTTGGGGTTGTACCACTGGTTTGGAATTCTCCTCTAAAAGTATCTTGTGCATGCATACGGCAGGGCTTATGCCTTTCAAGTCATCAATGGTCCAACCCAACGCCTCTTTGTGAGCTTTCAAAACCACAAGGAGCTTTTCTTCTTCCTCTGCACTCAATGTGGAATTGATGATCACTGGGAAGCTGTCCTTCTCACCAAGGAATGCATATTTAAGATGAGGGGGTAGTGGTTTCAACTCTTGTTGTGGTGCCTCTTCTTTCATAGCTTCACTTGGTTCCTCTGATGCTTCCAATTTGTTCTCTTCTTGTCCTTTAACATTCTGGACTTCCTCCTGTTTCACTTGATGGTTTGTGTCAAGTACCTCTTCAACCAAAGAATCTACTACATCAATCCTCATGCAATTTTCTTTCTCAACAGGGTGTTGCATTGCTTTGAAGACATTTATGGTCATTTGCTCATCATGCACTCTGAAAATCATCTCTCCCTTTTCCACATCAATGATTGTTCTAGCTGTAGCCAAAAAGGGTCTACCAAGAATGACTGAATTGTTTCCCTCTTCATCCATGTCTAGGACCACAAAATCAGCTGGGAATATGAAGTTTCCCACCTTCACCAAGAGGTTCTCAACTACTCCAATTGGTATTTTGATGGATCTGTCAGCAAGTTGGAGTGACATCCTTGTGGGTTTAAGCTCTTCAATCATCATTTTCTTCATCATAGTAAGGGGCATTAGATTAATGCTTGCTCCCAGGTCACAAAGTGATTTGTCAACGGCCATGCTCCCAATCGTGCAGGGTATGAGGAAGCTGCCAGGATCTTTGAGTTTTGGAGGTAGCCCTTTTTGAATGATGGCACTACACTCTTGATTGAGAACCACCGTTTCTTTTTCTTGCCAACTTCTCTTCTTGGTGATCAATTCCTTAAGAAACTTTGCATATAATGGCATCTGTTCCAGAGCTTCTGCCAATGGGATGTTGATTTCAAGTTTCTTGAAGATTTCTAAGAACCTTGGGAATTGTTGGTCCTTTGCTCCTTTATGTATCCTAGTTGGGTATGGAAGCTTGGGTACATAGGCTTTTACTCCTTCATTTTTGTTTTCTTGTTGTGGATTCACACTCTCATTGCTATCATGGTTGCTTCTTTGTCTGGGTGGGTTGCCTTGTGGCTTGACAACTTCTTTGCCTTTGTTAGATTTTGAAGCCTTTTCTTCATCTTGCCTTTCCACATGAATTTCCACTGTGTCTTGCTCTTTGGGTTTTATTGCTTCTTTATTCGAACTTTCACCAACTACCTTGCCACTCCTTAACTGCAGAGCTTTACATTCTTCTCTTGGGTTGGGTATTGTGTCACTTGGGAGAACATTGGTTGGTCGCTCAGCTTGTTTGGCTAATTGTCCCACTTGTCTCTCAATATTCTTCATGGTGATCTCATGTTCCTTTTGTCCCTTAGCTAAGGCTTGAGTGGTTTGAGCAAGTGCTTGCAAGGTTGCTTCAAGACTTGAAATTCTAGTCTCATGATGGTCAATTGGGGATATGATGGGGGTTGATTGTTGTTGAAAGTTGTTGGGTGGATTAGTGTGGTAATTCTGTGCGTTGGATGTTGGTGCAGGAAAGTTGCTTTGGTGAGTTTGTGAGTTATTATGAGGTGGTTGATATGTGTTTTGTGTTTTTCTATATTGGTTAGTGTTGTTGGCATGGTGATTTTGGTTATTTGTGTTGCGGGTGTGATTGTGGTTGTTATTCTTTTGCCAATGGTTTTCACCCCACTTTAGATTGGGATGATTTCTCCAAGATGAGTTGTATGTATCACCATGAAATTCATCCTGAGAATTTGAAGTATTCTGCATGTATTGAACTTGTTCTTGTGGTTGTTCAACAGTGGTCCCTTCACCTTGGCTCCATTCAAGTGATAGTTGATTTGTTGTGTTCACTGCTGCAAGTTGCAAACCATCCATTCTCTTTGTTATCATCTCCATTTGTTGTTGGATTTGTTGGTGCATTAACTTGTTTTGTGCCAAGATAGTATCAACACCTTCAAGCTCCATTACACCTTTCTTTGGGGTCGGATTATGCTGCCTCTCTGATGAGTAATAATATTGATTGTTTGCTACAATCTCAATGAGGTGTTGAGCTTCCTCAGCAGTTTTCATCATGTTGAGTGATCCTCCTGATGAGTAGTCTAGTCCTTTCCTTGCTTCTAAGCTTAAACCTTCATAGAAGTTTTGGAGTTTGACCCAGTCACTAAACATGTCAGGTGGATATCTTCTCATGAGTGCCTTATATCTTTCCCAGGCTTCATACAATGACTCCCCTTCCATTTGCCTGAAAGTTTGTACCTCTGTCTTCAACTTGATGATTCTTTGAGGTGGGTAAAACTTTGCTAGAAATCTGCCCATCACATCATTCCAATTGTTGAGGCTTTCCTTGGGGAATGACTCTAGCCATTGAGTGGCCTTGTCCCTCAAAGAGAATGGAAATAGTAGCAGTTTGTAGACATCTGGATGCACTCCATTTGTCTTCACTGTATTGCATATCCTCAGAAAAACAGATAGATGTTGATTTGGGTCTTCAAGAGGTCCCCCCCCCCCATAAGAGCAGTTGTTCTGTACCAAAGTGATAAGCTGAGGTTTCAACTCAAAGTTATGAGCATGGACATTTGGTGTAGCAATACTGCTCCCACAATGTCTTGGATCAGGGATAGTATATGAAGATAACACCCTTCTAGGTGGTCCATCATTGTTGTTGGCCCCTCCAGGAGGATTTTGCATCTCATCCTCCATGGCTTGATCTTCTCCCTCTGACTCCTCTTCACCAACTATTCCCTTTCCTCTTTCTGCTCTCCTTATCCTTCGGAGAGTTCTCTCGTCCTCAATATCACGTCTATTAGTTCCTGACATACACAAACAAAACCAAAATCACAAGTGAGACACTCTAAAACTAGAGTGGAATTGGGGTTAGTGAAACAAAGTATCAAACAGTTAGTGGGCTTAACAAAAACACAAAAAAAAATGCTTAATCTAAACCACCTTTCACTTAATCATTGTAAATCTTTTCCAATCCCCGGCAACGGCGCCAAAAACTTGATACGTAAAAATTAGATTTCACGTATAACCGGCAAGTATACCGGGTCGTATCAAGTAATAAAACTCACTAAGAGTGAGGTCGATCCCACGGAGATTGGTAGATTAAGCAACTTTAGTTAAATGGTAAATTTAGTCAAGCAAACATAGTTTTGATTTCATGAGCATTTTTGATTTTTGAACCTAATTGCAAGAATTTAAACGGCAAAGAATGTAAAGAACTAGAGAAGAGAAATAAAGTGAAGGTAAATAACGGAAACTTAAAGTGCAAGAAACTTAAATGACATCAAAGTTAAATTGCAAGGAATTAAAGATTGCAGAAATTTAAAGAACATGAAAGTAAATAGCAAGAGTTAAAGGAACAGAATGTAGAGAACAAGAATAATAAATTGCAAGAGTGTAGAAGGGAATTGGGCAATGGGTATTCATACACTAAGAGCAAAAGAATTGAGAATTAATGATAGAGAGAATCATTAGGGATCAGAGATGCAAGTTTTCATGAATTGATGTTAGTCAAATCCTTCTCAATCATGGGTATAGATCCATGGCAAGTGGGTAATTGAATCCCAATCTCTTGGTGATTCAATTTCTTTCAACATAACCAATTGCCACTCTCGTGATCTAATTGTTCATGAGAAGAGATGAAGCTCAAATCTAATCCAGCCACACAACTCCCAAAATCTCAACCAAGGAGAGTTACATCTCACATACTAACCAAGGTGTATTGATTAAAGAAATCATGAAAGGATGAACTCTAAACTGAATTATGTGGCTCATTCCTCAAATTCACCACATAATTCATATAGATTAACCCCTCTCTCGATGGTGGTTGAATCTTTGAAGAACAAGAATTCCCTCTTTAGATCAACCACTAGAATTGAGGAGGAAAAGATGAGTTCACCAATGCATTCCAACAAGCAGAGCTCTTCCCCCTAATGAAAGTGGGGTTTAGTGAGTCATAGCTCCAATTTCAACAACAATTGCCATAAACCAAAATTAAACTAAATGCAAAGAAAGATGATGAAGAATAAGGAAATGCTTAAAGCTAAAAAATGAAGAAGAGAAGTTCCAAGAAGAACCAAAAAATGCTCTCCGGGTATCCCCCGGAAGTGCCAAAAGAGTTCTCCAAATAAAAGTGCTAAGAGTCTAAAAAGTCTAAGTGTCAAAAAGTCCCCTACAAGTACACCAATCTCTTCTATTTATACTACTCCCAAAACTTCTTCAGAGATCTTCAATTTGGGCTAGCAATGTGGGCTTTCTCATTGTTGAATTCTTGGTTCAATTGAAGAAGTTGCTGGCCTTTGTGAGGAATAGGGGAAGCAGAGCAAGTTGGCAACCATTCTGGCCCATTGAGGGGCGTTATTGGCAATAACTCCAGGCTTAATGCACGTTGGCAACGTGGTTGGTGTTTTCCTGGAGTAAGCTTTGAGACGTGGGCGTTGCTAGCCCAAGTTGTTGCTAACAACTTGCTTTCCTCTTCTTAGCTCTACTTTCATGCTAAATGTAGCCCAGAATTTGAGTGTCATCCTTCTGCTTCAATATGGACTATTATACATCATTGGAAAGCTCTTGATGTCTATTTTCCAATGCCACTGGAATCACCTCAATTGGACCTTCCTAGCTCAATTTATGCTTCCTCAAAGAAGGTAAGGTCAAGCTGCCAAGTTGTTGCCAAAAACGCACCCATCTCCCCAAGTTGGCAACGTGCTCGTGCCTAGCCTCCCAAAGCAGAGACATGAGGCTGGCGTTGTTGCCAAACACGCCTCCTTGCTAGCACGTTGGCAACGTGCCCGTGCCCCCTCCAGGGCTCATCTTCTAGCCTTCTTGAATTTCAACTTCATGTTCTTATTTTTAGGGCCTAAAGATGACTCTGATTTGGCTTCAATTTTGTGCTCCACCATAGACTATTATATATGGTTGGAAAGCTTTGAATGTTAGCTTTCCAACGCAACTGAAAACATTCAATTTGGATCTCTGTAGCTCAAGATATCTTCCATTGAAGGGGACATGGTCAGGCTGCTAAAATCGCGGGCGTTTTTGGCAAACACGCCTTTGTATTTCCAAGTTAGCAACGTGCTACCTCCATTCTTCACCATCCAAAGCTTCCTGGCGTTGTTACCAAACACGCCAATGCTTTCTTGAGTTGGCAACGTGCTCGATGCTCTTTCCTAGCTCCAAACATTGCTTCCCACGTTGCCATTGAACACGCCTATAGAAGCTGGCGTTGGCAACGTGGTTGGCAGCTCTTCCTGGCATTGGCAACGTGGTTGGCACCAAGGCTTGGCGTTGGCAACTTGATTGGCACCAAGACTTGGTGCCTAGCCAAGCAACCATTCCTGGCGTTGGCAACGTGGTTGGCGCCCAAGATTGGCGTTGGCAACGCCCTCGTGTGCCATACTCCTAGCTTGCATGCGTTGCCAAGGAACACGCCCATGGTTCCTAGCTCAACAACGTGCTCGAGCTCCCCATTTGATGCCAAAGTTGCTTGCTACGTTGCCAAGGAACACGCCTTCATAACTTGGCGTTGGCAACGTGCATCTCCTTTTCCTGGGCCAAGCTTTCCACTCAGCGTTGTTAGCCTGCGTTGTCCTCAAACACGCCCCTCATCTCTGGGCTGGCAACGTGCTCGAGGCTCCAAACTAGCTCCCCAAGATTGCTTGGCGTTGCCTTGAATAACGCCTATGGTTCTTGGCGTTGGCAACGCCAGCTTCTCCTCCTCTTGGGCCAAGTTTGCTTGTGTGCGTTGCCTTGAATAACGCCTCTTCATTCCCACGTTGGCAACGCCCTCGAGCTCTCCTTGGCTCAGCTCTTTGCTTGCCTGGGCGTTGCCTTCAAACACGCACCCTTTTCTTCAAGTTGGCAACGCCAACTTCTCTTCTCCAGGGCTGCCTGGCGTTGCCTCCAACAACGCAGCCTTTCACCAAGTTGGCAACGCCAACTTCTCTTCCAAGACTGCCTGGCGTTGCCTCCAACAACGCAGCCTTTCACCAAGTTGGCAACGCCAACTTCTCTTCCAAGGCTGCCTGGCGTTGCCCCCAACAACGCAGCCTTCCACCAAGTTGGCAACGCCAACATGTGCTTCTCTTCTCCTTGCCCAGCTTGCCTCATTCTTGCTTCCATGCTTTCTTGTTTCATCACCTATCATCATCAAAGGAAATAGCTTCAAAGTCTTACCAATTCATGCAATAAATTTCATGAGATTCATTCATACTCATTCATGTATGTATTCCTTAAATCATTTGCATGAATTTGGCTAGAATCAACATGTTCCTTGGTATTCTTATGCATGAAGACAAAACTCATAAAAGGACTTGTTTATTTAGAGAAATTGAGTGAAATTAAGCTAAAACCAACTAAACTAACTAGCTAATATAACAAATATGCAATTGCATCACTAGGGTTTCTCTTAGGGTAAAAGGAAAATGTGTGTTAATTAGGGTTAGGGTTTCAATTTTGGAATTTAGGGTTTAATTTGAGTAAGATGACTTTAATAAAATTGGTTCATATAGTATTAATTTGAAATCTAAATTAAATTTCTAAAAATTACTTCAGAATATTATTTGTGGTATAAAAATACTAATTGATTCCCAATCAATTTTTCTAATTGAAAATACATAGTAATATAATTAATTTTCTTTATCCTTAAAACTTAGTGTATTGAATGATTTAAATATAATTGATATAAAATCAAATTATATAAAATTCTTATTATCTCATAACTACCAACTTTATAACTTAATTATAGAAAATAATTTAGAAATCATAAAATTAGATGAAATTCTGATTTAAATAGCCAATCCCCATTATTTTCGAATTTCTATAATTTTAAATCATAAATAGAAAAATAATTCATAAGTATAGAGTTTGGATAAAAACCTTAATTTATTTCGAATCCAATTAATCAAAATTGCCTTTAATTATTTTCAATAAAATGATTTCCTGAAAATAAAACTGTAAATAAATATATGATTTGAGATTAGTTCAAAATAGGACTTTTCAAAAGTCCTGGATCTTACATATAGTATATACTAAAAATTTTGTTATTATTATCTTGGCACATTCAGTAATTTTGAAATTCACAGATATTTTATCAAACATTATTCATATATATGACACTTGAAATTCAAATGCATAAAACTTAACAAGAAGTTTCTTACATTATTTATTCACATGAATACTTAACAAACACACATATTAAACTATTCCATCATTGATCAAATGACCAATATTTCCTTCAGGATCCTCAAAGAAATCAGATACATCATAATGAGTGGTAGAATTTTTAACATCATTTGAAACAAAATCAAAGAAATTAGATATATCATAATGAGTGGTGGAATTTTCAACATCATTTGAAACAAAATTTGTTTCCTTTTCTTTGTCGTCGTTTTTCAAAGATGCTTGATAAAGATCAACTAGGTGCCTTGGGGTACGACAGGTACATGACCAATGGCCATTTTCACCACAACGAAAATATTTATCCTCAATTAATTTATTTTACCCATTGTTCCTTTCTTTATCCCACTTCTGGTGAGATCCTTTCTTGTGAACATAATTCCTTTTCCTTCCATAATTTTTCTTGTTACCAAAACTTTGTCATTTACCTCTTCTGGGGTTATGATTTGTCGCATTTGCTTCAGAAAATGGGGCGGCGCCAGCTGAGCGCGCTTCATGATTTCTTAAGAGCAACTCATTGTTGCATTCAGCAACAAGAAGGCAAGAAATTAGCTTAGAATATTTTTTAAATCCTTTTTCTCGATACTGCTGCTACAGGAGCACATTCGAGGCATGAAAGATTGAGAAAGTTTTCTCTAACATGTCATTATCAGTTATCTTTTTCCAACATAACTTCATTCATGAGGTGATTCGAAACATTGCTGTATTTATGAATTTAAAATCCTGTAAATGCAAGTGCGTCCATTCATATCGAGCTTGAGGAAGTATTACCGTCTTTTGATGATTGTACCTTTCTTCAAGGTCTTTCCACAGATCTGCAGGATCTTTTAGTGTGAGATATTCATTTTTCAATCTTTCGTCAAGATGACGACGAAGGAAAATCATGACTTTGGCTTTATCCTTCTGGGATGTATTATTTTCAGCTTTAATGGTATCTCCAAGATCCATTGAATCAAGATGGATTTTAGCATCTAGGATCCATGATAAATAGTTGTTTCCAGATATATCAAGAGCATTAAATTCAAAATGAGAGAGTTTCGACATAATGAAAATTTGTTACCTAGAGTCTTCCTAAATTTTGATTAGAGTCTCGTGCTGATAACGTGTTGTAAAATAAATAAATAAGGAAGAGAAATAAATATAAAATAAAGAAATATAAATATGCCTTTATCTCACTATAATAGAAGTGATTATATATTTAGATATTATAACTCAAAACCACAAAGAGATAAAAAAGAGAATTTATAGTGTAATGTATAAAGAGAGAGAGATAGAAATATTTGTGATTGTTATTGATGTGTCTCATATGCTTTATACTATGTTGCTATTTATAAGCACAAGAAAGCTTTACTTTTCAAACATAATTAAATGCAATCACTCTTAGTAAACCAAATCTCATGAAAAATAGGCATTCACATCAAGTATTCTTATCACAACAAAATTTTTGATATTTTTTATTTTCGGTTATTTCAGTTTTTGATTTTTTTATTCAGTCCGTTGGTTTTGTTGGGTTTGGATTAGTTTTGAACACCAACAAAAAATAATACCTATGATAATTTGTGCGACGGTACGGTCAAATTTTAAACGAAAAACACAGTAAAAAATATTAAAGATTATAGAGAATTTCTAATACATACATATATATAAATATTAAATACAAAAGCATGAATCGGAGTTAACGTCTTTTGCTACTTTTGCGATATTACTTAACATATCAATCTCAAGTGCAGCATCAGCTAAAATACACGAATAAATTAAAGAAAGTTATATGATCTTTTTTCATGCACACTTTATATATATATATATATATATATATATATATATATATATATATATATATATATATATATATATATATTATCTTTGTATTAGAAATTATTGATACAAATATTAGAGAAGATAAAAATTTGTTTTTTATATTATAAAACATATTTTAAAAATAAGTGCTACAAATATCACTTTCTAAATTAAAAGAATCTTGACTTTGGTAAAACATAAAGAAACAACCCTTTTCTTTCATTGTCTGTGGTTGGTTTCCACTTTTTTCTCCTGCATGAATTGAATCATTCTCAATTCTAAATATTACAATATCATAAACCTACTCATATAAATCAAATTGGTTGGTCTAGTGGTTAGCTCACTAACCTGTTTAAGCAAGTTTTGAGAGTTTGAATTTCACCTTGTGCATGTAATAATCTATTGGCCAACGACAAACTCTTAAATGGAGCTCAAAATCCTTAGTTGATCTTGCCAAATTTCAAACCAAATACAACATATTAAGAAGTATTATAATTTGTTTCTCACTCTCTTCTTTTTTTTTTTCTTTTTTTTTGGTCTGGGTTCTTTTTTTTTCTTGGCTTGGCCTGTCTCTTCAATTCTCCCTTTTCTGCCAATGATAACTCTGGATAACTGGATAAGTCACCAAAAACGGATAATGATGTTGAATTTTTCACCTTGGTATTTTAGTCAATAATTTTTCCACCTTGCTATATCATATATGCCTATATGGCTATATCACCATTTTTAATTTATCGGCTTTGATAATCTCTTTAGGCCCAACAAAAGAAAATTATTCCATTTCTTATGTTGGTTAATTGAAAAACTAAGATACCCTTAAGGCCCATAAGACGAGTGCGGCATTACCCATGTTAGGGTCATTTCATTAACATTCCCATAAAAAAAAATTCCATAGAAATTAAAATAATTCAGCCAGCTGGACGATACAATATTCTTTTCTAGAAAACTCCGGATAACCAACAATTTTTTAATTATGATGTATTTATTAATTCTATTTTTTCCTTCATTTACAAGAAATAAAACGAATATATTTAATTATTTTTTTTCCTTTACGTTTATGTTGATTTGGGTTGATTTTCAACTCCTAACTGAGCATTGTCCATTCTGGTGGGGACCGGTGAGTTGAGGAACCTTAGTTCCCTCTTACTTTTTTGGCCCCTACTATCAACTTATTATTGTCATTATTTGAATTTGACTATAGAAAATAAACCAAAATGACCTTTATGGGCCCTAGAAGCTTCTAGGATCCTCCTTCGCACAATCTATCGCCTAAGCAACCATGAAAAATTTGGTCCTAGACGTGTTGGTCCAAAACCTTATTTGCTTATTCAAATCAATAAACGATAAATTTCATTAACTAGCTAATAGAAGGTTCCATTCTAGGCGTCTATTTTGAACACGGTCGCCATAACATTATAGATTGTCATACATATAATTCCTTTTATAACATTAATTCTAGTAATTATATCCACATGCCAAAATCCACACGATATCTTACTTTCTAGATCAACTACCTTTGACACGCTTCGATATCATTATAAAAGGCATTGAAGCAGTCCTTAGTTGAAACCTGAAAACATCTAATACAATAATCTGAAGCAACACTCAAATAATCCTAATCTTTCAATATCTCATCAAGAATTTCATCAGACATGAATGGACACAGCTCTTCATCCTATGGAACTTCATGGGCCGATCAGTGGGACGATGGGCCTGATCCAGTGATGGTTGGACATGACAAGAAGACCAACAGTACTGCTAAATACAAGGAGAAGCTAGGCCATGGTCTCGACAAGACCAAAGCTGTAGCTTCCAGTGGCGTGAAGAAGTTGAAGGATGGAACTACCACTGGATTCAACTGGATTAAGACCAAGTATTCCAAAGCTACTCAGAAAAATTAAGATATGATTTGCGAGTTTTGATTTTGAGAAGGAAAAGAAAGGTTTAAATTGTAAAATAGAGTTTCTTTTACTCTTTAAACCTTTTCTTTTTGTTTCTTTCTCTTCAAAACTTATCTCGTTATATAGTTGTCTCTCTTCGTCAAACCACTTTTGTAAATCATTTTTTTCTTATTTGATTAGGTTATTACTTTGTTTATGTCTTCATTTGGCCTTTGGATTCATTTATTCTTGGGGGGCACATTCATATACGATTGTTTTTGTATTATGATGTCTATATTATTCCATGCTAAGTTAATAATAATAAGGATCATATGTGTTATACTACGTATCGTTTTTATATCATTAGTTTAAACGATTAATATTTTTCTTTTGAGCCAAGTTCTGCAAATATGGCCGGTTTGAAATTTTCCAGAATGGAAGTTTATTTTACTTTACTTGGTCATATTTTGATTAGAAATACAGTAATATTATACAATTGTGGGAAGAGTTTCCATCTTACATTTTGCGTAGTCAACCTTTCGCACAAAGAGTTGATTTTTTACATTATGTGGGATTTGACCAAATCATATATATCTTTTCCATAGCACTAGCCACCTATGTATTTTAATCGTTTAAATGCTATCAAATACGAAAACAAGACATAACATGACATATATGTTAATCATGCTAAGTATAAACTAATTCAAATTAATTATTTACATAAAATATATATTAAAAATAAGTTAAATAATAAATATATTTATACACAAATATAGGATGAAGAATTTAGTTAATGAGGTTGATGAATTATCAAGAATGGTGCTCTTGATTTTGAGAATCAAGATCAGAGAAGAACAATTGATGAGTAACTGAGAGAATATTTCAGAAAGCATGCATATTTGATGTTATTGAGTGAAACTGAGTTATTACGATAGGAATAGGTGAGGTAAGGCTTTTATATACGAGAGTTAGAGTAGTTCACTATCACAACATAGATTATTTTTTAGCATCATATGTGTTAAAAAAAAAATTAAAGTCTGTCAAAAAATAAATTTTTGATATTATTTTAACTATAAAAATATATTAATAAAAATTTTGTCAAAAATAGTATTTTTAACATATAAGTAATTGTGAAAAGAACTTAATCTTTTTTCGATAATTATTAGCCGAAAAAAACAATTTGTTAAAAAAGATTTAAAAATATATTTTTTGTGATATTTATTAATAGTTAAAAATATTATTTATTTTGATATTTATTGATAATAAAAAATTTAATAAAAATTATTTTACAATTATTAACCGTAAAATATACTATAGAGGTAAATATCAAATTAGTATCTAAAAGATTTTAACGTTGATAAAATGGTACCTGAGTTTTGTTATTTACAAAATAGTTCATGAAAGATTTTAAAATTTGACAAGCATGCCCAGAGCCCTCTAGAGCACATTTCCAGCGAGCACGATTCTGATGTGGCCACTGTGTTTTGATGACATGGCAACCCCATACCCTAATCCCTCCCTCCCCAACGCACTCCCCCCTCTCCCTCCCCAACGCACTTCCCCCTCCCCCTCCCCAACGGACTCTCCCCCTCCCCAACGCAGCTAGCTAAAAAACGTAGCCTTTGGTCCTGAAAAGCATCACTTGAAAAGCGCACTCTATTCTCAAATGCCAAAAGCGTAGCATTTGAGAATAGACAGCGCTGGTATAGGCATCCCCCACTAAAGTGTCTATGAAGCTGACGAACAAGATTCCCTGTGCGGTCTAGAAATTCGCAAATTAGTTCTCGTTGAAAGTATAGCGTCTAAACCAACAAGGAATCCCTTTCTGCAAAAGTTTGGTTGTCACAAGTAACAAACCCCTAATAAAATTGATAACCGAAGTATTTAAACATCGGGTCGTCTCTCAAGGAATTGCAGGGAAGTGTGCTTGTTATTGGTTTTGGAAAAGTATGTTTGGGGATTTTTTAAGATGAGAAGCAAGAATAGTAAATGGTAATGAAAATCAAATGGCTAGAAAAGCTCTTGGCAGGGTATGATAACTGGAAATCCTATCCTAGTTATCCTTATCAATTGTGATGAGAATTGTTCATTGCTCCTACTTAGTTAACCCTCAACGAATGAAGGAAAGTCAAGTGGACTAATCAATTTGATTCCTCAAGTCCTAGTCAACTCCCAATGAAAGACTAGCTTAAGAGGGATCCAAATCAATCAGCAACTTTCAATGAGTAATCAATAAGAGTAGAAGAGAAATCCTAAATCCTAAAATCTAGAGAGAGGAGAGAGCCATTCTCTCTAAAAACTACATCTAAAATCTAAAATTGTGAGAATGAAAAAGTGAATGTTGAATGAATGATGATCTCCCTAGATTTCCCCACTCTGTAGCCTCTAATCTGTGTTTTCTGGGCTGAAAACTGGGTCAAAAAGCAGCCCAAAAATCGCCCCCAGCGATTTCTGATACGTCCAGCACGTGCGCATGCCATGCGTATGCATCGTCCACGCATGCGCGTTATTTGGCAATTTTCCTTGTCACGCATGCGCATCAGTCACGCGTACGCGTCACTCGTCTTCTGCGCTAAGCACGCGTGCACGTCATCCATGCGTGTGCATCGCTACTAGCTTCTCAAAACTTCATTTTTTCACATTCCTTCCACTTTTGCACGTTTTATTTCCATCCTCTAAGCCATTCCTGCCCTATAAAGTCTGAAAATTCTTAACACACAAATTACGGCATCGAATGGTAATAAAGGATAATAGAAATTGACAGTTTAAAGGCTCAGGAAACATATTTTCACTATATCATAGAAGAAGGATGGAAATGCAATTTATATAAATAAGTGAGTAAGAAATTGATAAAAACCACCCAAATGAGCACAAGATAAACAATAAAATAGTGGTTTATCAATCTCCCTACACTTAAACATTAGCATATCCTCATGCTAAGCTCAAAAGAAACTAAAAAAGAGTGAAGGAAGAATGGTGGAATCTATGCAATACAATCTATCTAAATGCAAGCTACCTAAATGAATCATGCAATCATCAGACTACTCAATACGCCACTGAGTGCGGTGCTCCATCTGATTGATACGCTCAAATAGGCGGTGCACTAGATGGTAGATGGGCTGGGAAGCGGGAGATGGTGCTGTGGATGCGGGAGGTGCAGCAGGCGCTGAGGGTACTGCGGAGGATGTGGCTGCGTCAGTAGATGCAGTGAGAGAAAGTGGTCGGTGGCCTAAAGCTTCGAACCGCTTGCCATGTGGAATAATCTTCTTGCATTCTGCAGCCGGTGGCTTCTCATCCTCAAGTTTCCAGGGTACCTCAGCTCGGCCGCCCATCTGGGTAATCAGATAGGGAAAAGGTAGGGTGCTTCTGACATCGACTCTAGCCATGTATTTCCTGATGAACCGTGGAAGGTATAGTTCCTTGCCTTCCATAACACACCAGATGAGAACGATCATGGTAGTCGGCACTTCTGACTCGTGAGTGCTTGGCATTACATAGTTGCTCAGTATTTGTTGCCATAGCGGAGCCTCATCGTTAAGATAGTTAATCTTGATGCCCTTTGGTGTTACCGTCGACTTACCCATAGCCCAGGGAACAGCAGACTCAATGGCTATGGTGTGCCTCACAGCATCCCAATCAAAGTTCATAAGCCTCATGGATTCCTCAGCCTTCTGAGAACCATCTGGCTTGGCTGATTTGGGCTGGAACTGGAGGATATTTTCAATGGCCTCCTCAGTAACCAGAATATGTTTTCCTCTTAGCTGTACTGCATCTAGGGTCGTCTTGTAATAGTTGCAGTAGAATTCCCAGACCAAGGATGCATTAACCTCTGTCATGTTCCTCTCTAGAAAGAACCAGCCTCTCTATTTGATTTGCTCTGTAGTGTACTGTTGTAATTCTAGCGGTATTCTGAGGGTCTTTTCCAAATATAGGTGCCTCTTATCCGCAAAGACCGGATATTTCAGTTCACAGTAGCGATTTGCAAACTTGAGTGTATCAGTCGCAGGCACTAGTTGATCCTCTTTTTCCTGTGGAGTGAAGTTCTTCTCACGCCAGGAATCATCCCCAAGAATATCAGAAAGAGCCACAGAAGATTGGCTTCATTTTCTTTTACCAGTGGCGGCCTTAGCTTTGCCCTTTCCTTTTGGATCATACATCCTGAAAAACAGCGATTCCAGGATATACTTTATCAAACTAAAGCAGAGAGACAGGAAAGCAAATAGTATGCAAGCAATATAAGCAGTAGATGGGCAAAAGAGGAATGAAAAAGCATAATAATGGGGAGAATTCATAGTAGTTAATAAAAATTAAAAATAAAAACAAATAAATAAGCAAAAACAAATATTTACAATAATCAATAATAAGGCACACGTTTGCAATTCCCCACAACGGTGCCATTTTGACAAGCGGGATTCCCTGTGCGGTCTAGAAATTCACAAATTAGTTCTCGTTGAAAGTATAGCGTCTAAACCAACAAGGAATCCCTTTCGTGCAAAAGTTTGGTTGCCATAAGTAACAAACCCCTAATAAAATTGATAACCGAAGTATTTAAATCTCGGGTCGTCTCTCAAGAAATTGAAGGGAAGTGTGCTTGTTATTGGTTATGGAAATGTATGTTTAGGGGGTTTTTTAAGATGAGAAGTGATGAGCGGATAATTTATACGCTTTTTGGCATTGTTTTTATATAGTTTTTAGTAAGTTTAAGCTACTTTTAGGGATGTTTTCATTAGTTTTTATGTTAAATTCACATTTCTGGACTTTACTATGAGTTTGTGTGTTTTTCTGTGATTTCAGGTAAATTCTGACTGAAATTGAGGGATTTGAGCAAAACTCTGAAAAAGGCTGACAAAAGGACTGCTGATGCTGTTGGATTCTGACCTCCCTGCACTCGAAATGGATTTTCTGGAGCTACAGAACTCCAATTGGCGCGCTCTCAACGGCGTTGGAAAGTAGACATCCAGGGCTTTCCAGCAATATATAATAGTCCATACTTTATTCGAAGAATGACGACGTAACTTGGCGTTGAACGCCAAGTACATGCTGCTGTCTGGAGTTAAACGCCAGAAAAACGTCATGATCCGGAGTTGAACGCCCAAAACACGTCATAACTCGGAGTTCAACTCCAAGAGAAGCCTCAGCTCGTGGATTGAACAAGCTCAGCCCAAACATACACCAAGTGGGCCCCGGAAGTGGATTTATGCATCAATTACTTATTCATGTAAACCCTAGGAGCTAGTTTATTATAAATAGGACCTCTTACTATTGTATGAGACATCCTGGATTGTATTTTGATCTAGTGATCACGTTTAGGGGGCTGGCCATTCGGCCATGCCTGAACCTCCTGCTTATGTATTTTCAACGGTGGAGTTTCTGCACACCATAGATTAAGGGTGTGGAGCTCTGCTGTACCTCAAAGATTAATGAAGTTCTATTTTCTTTTACTCAATTCTCTATCTTATTCTTATTCCAAGATATTCATTCGTACTCAAGAACATGATGAATGATGATGAGTTAGATAACCCTCATTACTATTCTCACTGATGAACGCGCGTGATTGACAACCACTTCCGTTCTACATGCAACAAAGCTTGAATGTGTATCTCTTAGATTCCCCAACAGAATCTTCGTGGTATAAGCTAGATAGATGGCGGCATTCATCCGGATCCGGAAAGTCCAACCTTGTCTGTGGTGTTCCGAGTAGGATCCTGGGAATCCGGAAAGTCTCACCTTGTCTGTGGTATTCCGAGTAGGATTCCGTTCATGAATGACTGTGACGTGCTTCAAACTTTAACCTGCTGGGCGTTAGTGACAAACGCAAAAGAGGGATTCTATTCCAGTAGGAGCGGGAACCAACCGGTGATTGGCCGTACTGTGACAGAGTGCGTGCATTAGCTTTCACTGCGAGGATGGGATGTAGCTATCAACCATGGGTGATGCCTCCAGACTGGTTAGCTGTGCGAGTGACAGCCGTACAGGTTATTTCCCCGAGAGGAATGAAAGTAGCCACAGCTGATAGTGAACCCCTATACAAAGCTTGCCATGGAGAGGAGTAAGAAGGATTGAGTAGAAGCAATGGGATAGCAGGCGTCCGAGAGCTCTACAGCATCTCCATTCCACTTATCTGAAATTCCTACCAATGAATCTGCATAAGTATTTCTATCCCTTTTATTATTCCTTTTTATTAGAACAATCCAATTATCACTATTACAAATGTTCAATCCGCCTAACTGAGATTTGCAAGGTGACCATAGCTTGCTTCATACCAACAATCTCTGTGGATTCGACCCTTACTCACGTAAGGTTATTACTTGGACGACCCAGTACACTTGCTGGTTAGTTGAACGGAGTTGTGACTTCAAATAAGGACAATTATTGAATAAATCCAATTACAATGAATCAGATCAAAGAATAGTGATCACAATTTCGTCCACCAAGAAGCAAGAATATTAAATGGTAATAAAAATCAAATGACTAGAAAAGTTCTTGGCAGGGTATGAGAACTGAAAATCCTATCCTAGTTATCCTTACCAATTGTGATAAGAATTGTTCATTGCTCCCACTTAGTCAACCCTCAACGAATGAAGGAAAGTCAAGTAGACTAATCAATTTGATTCCTCAAGTCCTAGTCAACTCCCAAGGAAAGACTAGCTTTAGAGGGATCCAAATCAATCAGCAACTTTCAATTATCAATCAACAAAGGAGTTTGATAACTCAAGTGTCACCAATTACTCAACCAAATCCATGAACATAAAATCCTACTTTAACATCCTTCTAAGCATTTTATCAAGTACTTGGAGGGCATAACATAAAAACATAGAAAAACAATAGGAGATAATAAAATCCAAACAATCAATTGCATTAATATGGAAGTTGAATCTAACATCAAAAGTTCACAAACTAAAATAATAACAATGAGTAATCAATAAGAGTAGAAGAGAAATCTTAAATCCTAAAACATAGAGAGAGGAGAGAGCCTCTCTCTCTAAATACTACATCTAAATCCTAAAATTGTGTGAATGAAAAAGTGAATGTTGAATGAATGATGATCCCCCTGGATTACCCCATTCTGTAGCCTCTAATCTGTGTTTTCTAGGCCGAAAATTGGGTCAAAAACAGCCCAGAAATCGCCCCCAGTGATTTCTGATACGTCCAGCACGTGCGCATGTCACGCGTGCGCGTTAGTCAAGCGTACGCGTCACTCGTCTTCTGCGCTAGGCACGCGTGCGCGTCGTCCATGCGTGCGCATTGCTGCCATCTTCTCAAAACTTCATTTTTTCACGTTCCTTCCTCTTTTGCATGTTTCATTTCCATCCTCTAAGCCATTCCTTCCCTATAAAGCCTGAAAATACTTAACACACAGATTACGGCATCAAATGGTAATAAAGGATAATAGAAATTGACAGTTTCATAGCTCAGGAAACATATTTTCACTATATCACAGAAGAAGGATGGAAATGCAATTTATATAAATAAGTGAGTAAGAAATTGATAAAAACCACCCAAATGGGCAGAAGATAAACCATAAAATAGTGGTTTATCAATCTCCCCACACTAAAACATTAGCATGTCCTCATGCTAAGTTCAAAAGAAACTGAAAAAGAGTGAAGGCAGAATGGTGGAATCTATGCAATACAATCTATCTAAATGCAAGCTACCTAAATGAATCATGTAATTCTAATTTCTATCTATCTATACATATATAAGCATACATGTGGTTAAATCGAGTCAAATTTTCAAGGAATCATATATGCACAACCAAGGGCTAAGTCATATCAAAACATATTCACAATTGAGATGAGTCAACTAAAAGAGTTCATGATGAGCGGATAATTTATATGCTTTTTGGCATTGTTTTTAGGTAGTTTTTAGTAAGTTCAAGCTGCTTTTAGGGATGTTTTCATTAGTTTTTATGTTAAATTCACATTTCTTGACTTTACTATGAGTTTGTGTGTTTTTCTGTGATTTCAGGTAATTTCTGGCTGAAATTGAGGGACTTGAGCAAAACTCTGAAAAAGGCTGACCAAAAGGACTGCTGATGCTGTTGGAATCTGACCTCCCTGCACTCGAAATGGATTTTCTGGAGCTACAGAACTCCAAATGGCGCGCTCTCAACGGCGTTGGAAAGTAGACATCCAGAGCTTTCCAGCAATATATAATAGTCCATACTTTATTTGGAAATTGACGACGTAATTTGGCGTTGAACGCCAAGTACATGCTGCTGTCTGGAGTTAAACGCCAGAAAAACGTCATGATCCGGAGTTGAACGCCCAAAACACGTCATAACTCGGAGTTCAACTCCAAGAGAAGACTCAGCTCGTGGATTGATCAAGCTCAGCCCAAACATACACCAAGTGGGCCCCGGAAGTGGATTTATGCATCAATTACTTACTCATGTAAACCCTAGGAGCTAGTTTATTATAAATAGAACATTTAACTATTGTATTAGACATCTTTTGACAGTTTAATCTCTTGACTGTTTAGCCTTTGATTATTCGGTCTCTTGATCACTCAGGGGGCTGGCCATTCGGCCATGCCTGAACCTTTTACTTATGTATTTTCAACAGTGGAGTTTCTGCACACCATAGATTAAGGGTGTGGAGCTCTGCTGTACCTCAAGTTTCAATACAATTACTATTACTTTTTATTCAATTCTCTCTTATTCTTATTCCAAGATATACGTTGCACAACACTTTGATGAATGTGATGATCCGTTACACTCATCATCATTCTTACTTATGAACGCGCGTGATTGACAACCACTTCCGTTCTACCTTAGGCCGGGCGCATATCTCTTAGATTCCCCAACAGAATCTTCGTGGTATAAGCTAGATAGATGGCGGCATTCATGAGGATCCGAAAAGTCTAACCTTGTCTGTGGTATTCCGAGTAGGATCCTGGGAATCCGGAAAGTCTAACCTTGTCTGTGGTATTCCGAGTAGGATTCCGGTATTGAATGACTGTGACGAGCTTCAAACTCCTGAAGGCTGGGCGTTAGTGACAGACGCAAAAGAATCAATGGATTCTATTCCAACCTGATTGAGAACCGACAGATGATTAGCCGTGCTGTGATAGAGCATTTGGACCATTTTCACTGAGAGGATGGGATGTAGTTATCAACCAAGGGTGATGCCTCTAGACGATTAGCCGTGCAGTGACAGCGCATAGGACCATTTTCCCGAGAGGATTGAAAGTAGCCATTGATGATAGTGATGCCCTACATACAGCTTGCCATGGAAAGGAGTAAGAAGAATTGGATGAAAGCAATGAGAAAGTAGAGATTCAAGAGGAGCACAGCATCTCCATGCACTTATCTGAAACTCCCACTCTTGATTTACATGAGTATTTCTATCCTTTTTTATTTTCTATTTTATTATTAATTTTCGAAACCATTAAACCATTTTAATTTGCCTAACTGAGATTTACAAGGTGACCATAGCTTGCTTCATACCAACAATCTCTATGGGATCGACCCTTACTCACGTAAGGTATTACTTGGATGACCCAGTACACTTGCTGGTTAAGTTGAACGGAGTTGTGATCACACGTGCCAATTTCAAATTCCATAAAAGTACAAGGAGTACAACTTTAAGAATCACAATTTCGTCCATCAGTTCACAAACTTGCAAGACAAGCAATGATCGAACATGGACATATGGAAATGAGCTATTGAACCCTCACTGGATTTGTATATGCACTCTAATCACTCGATCAGTGTTTGGGGTTAATCACTCTACTCTTCTCTAGTCATGATTTCTAAGACTTTGGTTTTTATCTAACCAATCAATAAATATTTAATGTACGAATGCAAACATCATGAGGTCTTTTCAAGGTTGTAATGGGGTTAAGGCAAGGGTGATGATATACGTATGGCCAAGTGAGCTATAAATTGAATCTCTTATTAGTCCAAGTTCTCACCTAACATATATACATTCTCTATATAACTCTAAAATTCATGCCTAGCTACCCATAATTCCCACTTTTGCATCACACACTCATATACCAAATTACCTTTTATTTTCTCACATATGCATTGATCTTTTATCAAACTTAACACTGGGGTAATTTTGTCCCCTTATTTATTTAATTTTTTTAATTAAACATAACATATCAATGCACATGGTATTTTAGTTATTTTGGTGTCACATGAGTATGCATCCAAATTCTCAATATCTTTTCAATAAAATTCAACACTTTCTTATCAACCCAAGTTTCCACGGTTTCCCACACTTAATTGTTACACAATCTCTATCTTAAGCTAACCAAAGATTCAATTTGGGGTAATTAATTTGTTTTTCTGTTTAAAGCTAGTGATGTGGTAAAATATAGAACAAATGGGGATTAATAGGCTCAAAGTGGCAAACAAGGTTGATTGAAAGGGTAGGCTATTTGGGATGAGTGAGCTAATGACAAATAATGGCCTCAATCATATGCAAGCATGTAAATACACTAAATAATGGACATATAGAATGGAACAAAGTATTGTCTGCAATCATAGTGAAGAAACACACAAGAATAAAATATTATGGCTAAATAATGTAACCATGTAATTAAGTTAAAAAACTCACAGGTTGTGTGTTCTTTGGCTCAAAAGCCATATATCAGTCATGTTTGTCATGCAAGTAAAATAAGATTTTCAACTCAAATCAATGTGAATCATTAAATGGCTTTCCTAAAAATAAATATATTCCTTGAAAATGCCATCAATTGACCAACATTTATTACTATATATGTATATGGATTGTTGTGATTATGAAAAACTAAACATTTCTAGTTTACTCTTTATTTTCAATTAAACTAAATTATCACATGCTAAAAAGGTAAACTAAACTAATACTTAATAATCCACGTTTTTTCTATATCACAACTGATAAACTAAGAGTGCAATTCAAGCTAAATATCCAAGATATATACAGCCCAAAGTGCAAAATGTAACAAAGTAAAAATACAAAAAAAGCAGAAATAGGATAAAAGGTCTAAATAGTTCACCAAAAAAAATCCGCCAGAGATGGCGACCTTCCCACACATATATCATATCATCGTCCTCAATGCTCAGTCAAGCCGAGTGTGAGGGAACATCGCCTCCTGAAGGGTGTGCTGCTGGCTCTGTGGGCTCTGGCTGTGTGAGGGCTTGTGGCTCTGACTGTATAGGGCTCTGTGGCTCTAACAGATGCTCAATCTGAGGCTTCCCGTGCTGCGCCTGCTGCTGGTCTGTCACATGTGGCTCCTCTTCCAGCTCATCCTCCTCCTCCGTCTCAGAGTGCTCCGATGCTGTGTCAGGCTCGGAAGGGATATCAGTATGACCAGTCCTCATCATCAGCTTCAAATGCTCATAGCGCCGCTTGTTGCGATGCTTAGACTGCTTAATACGCCGCTGAGTGCGGTGCTCCATCTGATCGATGCACTCAAATAAGCGGTGCACTAGATGGTAGATGGGCTGGGAAGCGGGAGATGGTGCTATTGATGCGGGAGGTGCAGCATGCGCTGAGGGTGCTGCGGAGGATGTGGCTGCGTTAGTAGATGCAGTGAGAGAAGGTGGTCAGTGGCCTAAAGCTTCGAATCGCTTGCCATGTGGAATAATCTTCTTGCATTCTGCAGTCGGTGGCTCCTCATCCTCAAGTTTCTAGGGTACCTCAGCTTGGCGGCCCATCTGGGTAATCAGATAGGGAAAAGGTAGGTGGTGGACGAAATTGTTATCATCAACAATGGCTCCAAAGACTTGGTGCTCTCAAACATAAATCACACTTTGTCACAACTCTGCACAACTAACCAGCAAGTGTACTGGGTCGTCCAAGTAATACCTTACGTGGGTAAGGGTCGATCCCACAGAGATTGTTGGTATGAAGCAAGCTATGGTCATCTTATAAATCCCAGTCAGGCGGATTTAACTATATTAAGATATTATTGGATTTTCGAATAATAATAATAAAATTAAACAGAAAATAAAGATAGAGTTACTCATGTAATTCAATGATGGAAATTTCAGATAAGTGTATGGAGGTGCTGTGTTCCTTCCGAATATCTGCTTTCCTACTGCTTTTATCCAATCTTTGTCACTCCTTTCTATGGCAAGCTGTATGTAGGGCATCACCGTTGTCAATGGCTACATCCCATCCTCTCAGTGAAAATGGTCCAAATGCTTTGTCACAGCACGGCTAATCATCTGTCGGTTCTCGATCATGTTGGAATAGAATCTCTTGATTCTTTTGCGTTTGTCATCACGGCCAGCAATCGCGAGTTTGAAGCTCGTCACAGTCATTCAATTCTGGAATCCTACTCGGAATACCATAGACAAGGTTAGACTTTTCAGATTCCCATGAATGCCGCCATCAATTCTAGCTTATACCACGAAGATTCTGATTAAGGAATCCAAGAGATATGCGCCCGGTCTAAGGTGGAACGGAAGTGGTTGTCAGTCACGCGTTCATAGGTGAGAATGATGATGAGTGTCACGGATCATCACATTCATCATGTTGAAGTGCAACGAATATCTTAGAATAGGAATAAGTCGAATTGAATAGAAAATAGTAGTAATTGCATTGAAACTTGAGGTACAGCAGAGCTCCACACCCTTAATCTATGGTGTGTAGAAACTCCACCATTAAAAATACATAAGTGATGAAGGTCCAGGCATGGCCGAATGGCCAGCCCCCATGAAAGACCGAATGGTCAAAAGAACTAGATAGTCCAAGACGTCTAATAAACTAGTAAAAAGTTCTATTTATACTAAACTAGCTACTAGGTTTTACAGAAGTAAGTAATTGATGCATAAATTCACTTCCGGGGCCCACTTGATGTGTACTTGGGCTGAGCTTGATCTATCCACCAGCTGAGGCTTCTCTTGGAGTTGAACACCTAGTTGTAACGTGTTTTGGGCGTTCAACTCTGGTTCGTGACGTGTTTCTGGCGTTTGACTCCAGAATGCAGCATGGAACTGGCGTTGAGCGCCAGTTTACGTCATCTAATTACGAATAAAGTATGGACCATTATATATTGCTGGAAAGCTCTGGGTGTCTACTTTCCAATGATGTTAAGAGCGCGCCATGTGAAGTTCTGTAGCTCCAGAAAATCCATTTTGAGTGCAGGGAGGTCAGATTCCAACAGCATCAGCAGTCCTTTGTCAACTTCCTATCAGAGTTTTGCTCAGGTCCCTCAATTTCAGCCAGAAAATACCTGAAATCACAGAAAAACACACAAACTCATAGTAAAGTCCAGAAATGTGAATTTAGCATAAAAACTAATGAAAACATCCCTAAAAGTAACTAGATCATACTAAAAACTACCTAAAAATAATGTCAAAAAGCGTATAAATTATTCGCTCATCAGTAGGGTGCCTCTGACATGGACTCTAGCCATGTATTTCCTGATGAACCATGGAAGGTATAGTTCCTTGCCTTCCATAACGCACCAGACGAGAACGATCATGGCAGTCGGCACTTCTGACTCGTGAGTGCTAGGCATGACATATTTGCTTAGTATTTGTTGCCATAACCGAGCCTCATCGTTAAGATAGTTAATCTTGATGCCCTTTGGTGTTACCTTCGACTTAACCATAGCCCAGATCTTAGTTGTACTGCATCCAGGGTCGTCTTGTAATAGTTGTAGTATAATTCCTGGACCCAGGATGCATTAACTTCTGTCAAGTTCCTCTCTAGAAAGAACCAGCCTCTCTGTTTGATCTGCTCTATAGTTTACTGTTGTAATTCAGGCGGTATTCTGAGGGTCTTTTCCAAATATAGGTGCCTCTTATCCGCAAAGGCCGGATATTTCAGTTCACAGTAGCGATTTGCAAACTTGAGTGTATCAGTCGTAGGCACTAGTTGATCCTCTTTTTCCTGTGGAGTGAAGTTCTTCTCACGCCAGGAATCATCCCCAAGAATATTAGAAAGAGCCACAGAGGACTGGCCTCGTTCCTTTTACCAGTGGTGGCCTTAGCTTTGCCCTTTCCTTTCGGATCAGACATCCTGAAAAATAGCGATTCCAGGATATACTTTATCAAACTAAAGCAGAGAGATAGGAAAGCAAATAGTATGCAAGCAATATAAGCAGTGGATGGGCAAAAGATGAGTGAAAGCCAAAGCATGAAGTGAGTTAGAAAGATATAGAATTTTGGACTGAATGCAGGGTAAAATTCAAAGAATTCAATCAGAAATCACAATCCAAAAACTATTAAATGAAATGCAGAATGCCTGTTTGTCAAGAAACAACAATAAACATGCCTTGTAAGGGGGTGAAAGGAGTTAGGGTAAAACTAAGAGAAAAGTTAGTAAGTCAATGAAGTCAAGAGTTAGAAAGGTAAGTTAAAATTAGTGGCATGGTATTGTAGTTTTTAGCTAACAGAAGTTCACAAGTTTGAAGAAAAAGCAACTCACAGTCAAGCAAAGAATGCGGATTATTGATGATAACTTAGGTAGTAAGGAAAGCACAAAGAGGAATAAAATCATCAACAATGCAATTCAATGAAGAAGGGAATCAATTGGAATGGAACTGCTAGCCCAGCACCTCATGAAATGGCTTTCATGTAAACCAAGTAAATCACAATATCAAAAGCAGAAAAGTCAATTCATGGGTGGAAGTCAAGTAAAATAGTGTTTCAAAAAAAAATTTGGGCAGCATTCCGGTAGTAAAATGAATGATCCCGAAAAATCAAATAGCAGACTGAAGAATGTAAGCAATAGCAATTTTCAAACAGAATTAGCAGTGTATATGAATCGCAGAACAAGTTGTACCAAACCAGCAAGTAATATGGCAGTGAGCAGAAATTTGAATCAATATAAACTCAAGGCAATTTAGCAACCAAAGCGGTAGTAGAACACCAAGGTAATCAACAGTCAGGCATGGTTGAGTTTAAAGATGCAAGTGCGGAATTAAAATGGGAAAAATTGAATTAGGGCACTTTAGGAAGCAAATGAAATTTCAGAAAAATAGCACAGAAACATGCAATAACCCAGCAATTTCAAGCAGCACATGAATTTCAATATATGGCTGATAGCATGAAGAGCAAGGAAATTTATGTGACTCAGACATCATGAAGCGGAGGAAAGAAGTTGGCTGGTCCCAAATTTTCTTAAATAATTTGGACTTCTTTATGAATTTATCAACAATTAAAAACATGAAAACCATATGGGGAGTTATAAGAATCTAGCAATTGAGCCAATCAAGATAGCAATAGCCAGTTATATGCAATTAGCCTGGCCTTATCAACTTCAGAAAGCAAGCAATAGTAAGGGATATGGATTCAAGGAAGTAAATTCACTGAATCAACAATGAAGATCAACTTGCAGCAATAATTTAATAGCAATAATAACTCAGATTTGAATTCTACTAAAATCAGACATGGAGAATCCAATATTAAGGAATCAAATCGACTCAGATAGGAACTCAGCAATTTCAGATTATATTCAGCAACAACAAGAAACCAGTTTAGCATAAAAGCAAATAATGAAAGATGACATAGTATCAGTAATAATTCAGCACAGGTGGTGCACGAAATTGCAATCACACTTTTGCAATCCGCACAACTAACCAGCAAGTGCACTGGGTCGTCCAAGTAATACCTTACATGAGTAAGGGTCGATCCCACGGAGATTATTGGTTTGAAGCAAGCTATGTTTATTTTATTATTCTTAGTCAGGATTTCAATTAAAATTATCAGTTTGAATTATTAGAAAAATAAAAGAGCGTGAATTAATTACTTGTAATGCAGTAATGGAGAATATGTTGGAGTTTTGGAGATGCTTTGTCTTCTGAATTTCTGTAATGTAATATTCCATCCATGGAAAAGTGCAAAGTTCCCTCCATGGCAAGCTGTATGTAGGGTGTCACCATTGTCAGTGGCTACCTCCCATCCTCTCAGTGAAAACGGTCCAGATGCTCTGTCACAGCACGGCTAATCAGCTGTTGGTTCTCGATCATGTTGGAATAGGATCCATTGATCCTTTTGCGTTTGTCATCACGCCCAGCAATCGCGAGTTTGAAGCTCGTCACAGCCATTCAATCCTTGAATCCTACTAGGAATACCACAGACAAGGTTTAGACTTTCCGGATCCTCAAGAGTGGCCGCCATCAATTCTAGCTTATACCACGAAGATTCTGATTAAGGAATCTAAGAGAAGCTCATTCAATCTGATGTAGAACGGAGGTGGTTGTCAGGCACACGTTCATGGATTGAGGAAGGTGATGAGTGTCACGGATCATCTCCTTCTTCATAATTAAGCGCGAATGAACATCTTAGATAGGAACACACACGTTTGAATGGAGAAATAGAAACAATTGCATTAATTCATCGAGACGTTGCAGAGCTCCTCACCCCCAACAATGGAGTTTAGAGACTCATGCTGCCAAGGAATATAAAATTCAGATCTGAAAATGTCATGAGATATAAAATAAATCTCTAAAAGTTGTTTAAATAGTAAACTAGTAACCTAGGTTTACAAAATATGAGTAAACTAAGATAATTGGTGCAGAAATCCACTTACGGGGCCCACTTGGTGTGTGCTGGGGCTGAGACTTAAGCCTCTCACGTGCTTGGGCTGTTTCTGGAGTTGAACGCCAGGTTGTAACGTGTTTTGGGCGTTGAACTCCAACTTGTAACTTGTTTTTGGCGCTGGACGCCAGACTGCAACATGAAACTAGCATTGAACGCCAGTTTACGTCGTCTATCTTTGTGCAAAGTATAGACTATTATATATTGATGGAAAGCCCTGGATGTCTACTTTCCAATTCAATTGAGAGCACGTCAATTGGACTCCTGTAGCTCCAAAAACTCCATTCCGAGTGCAGGGAGGTCAGGATCCAACAGCATCAGCAGTCCTTTTTCAGCCTAACTCAGATTTTTGCTCAGCTCCCTCAATTTCAGCCAGAAAATACCTGAAATCACAGAAAAACACACAAACTCATAGTAAAGTCCAGAAATATAATTTTTGCCTAAAAACTAATAATATTTTACTAAAAACTAATTAAAACATACTAAAATCTACATGAAATTACCCCCAAAAAGCGTATAAAATATCCGCTCATCACAACACCAAACTTAAACTGTTGCTTGTCCCCAAGCAACTAGATGAATAAAAGAGGATAAAAAGAAATCAAGAAGCAATAATATCTCAGAGTTTTAAGTGAAGCTCAGATTCTAATTAGATGAGCGGGGCTAGTAGCTTTTTGCTTCCAAACAGTTTTGGCATCTCACTTTATCCTTTGAATTTCAGAATGATTGGATCCATAGGAACTCAGAATTCAGATAGTATTATTGATTTTCCTAGTTAAGTATGTTGATTCTTGAACACAGCTACTTTTATGAGTCTTGGCCGTGGCCCTAAGCACTTTGTTTTCCAGTATTACCACCGGATACACAAATGCCACAGACACATGACTGGGTGAATCCTTTTCAGATTGTGACTCAGCTTTGCTAGAGTCCCCAATTAGAGGTGTCCAGATCTCTTAAGCACACTCTTTTTGCTTTGGATCACGACTTTAACCACTCAGTCTCAAGCTTTTCACTTGGACCTTCATGACATAAGCACATGGTTAGGGACAGCTTGATTTAGCCGCTTAGGCCTGGATTTTATTTCCTTGGGCCCTCCTATCCATTGATGCTCAAAGCTTTGGATCTTTTTTTACCCTTGCCTTTTGGTTTTAAGGGCTATTGGCTTTTTCTGCTTGCTTTTTCTTTTTCTTTCTATTTTTTTTCCACTTTTCTTCTTTCTTTTTTTCGCAAGCTTGTTTTTTCACTGCTTTTTCTTGCTTCAAGAATCACTTTCATGATTTTTCAGATCATCAATAACATTTCTCTTGTTCATCATTCTTTCAGGAGCCAACAATTTTAACATTCATAAAATTCAATATCAAAAATATACACTGTTTAGGCATTCATTCAGAAGACAAAAAGTATTGCCACCACATATAAATAATTAGAATTTTCCTTATTAAGAACTCGAAAAAATATTGCCTCTTTATTCTAAAAATCTACTATTTTATTCATGTTTGATGATGATGAGAAAAATAAATTATAGCTTAATTGGAGATAAAATCAAAATAGAGATACTAATTACTACTACTAATATATAACTTCTAAGGTAAATTCATAATAAGAACAGTTATCACAGAGTTAAGGCAAAGATTAGGACTCAACAACCTTTATTTTGGGAAGTGGGGGTTCCTCTAGTCTGTGGGATGCTTGATCCTTCAAGAGATAATTTCTGACGCTTCAGTTCCTTCAAGTCACATCCTTGCTCTTCCTGTTCCCTTAGGTGCCATGATCTTGATGAGTTTTAGCTCAGTGATCATGGCAAATCACACCAAACTTAGAGGTTTACTTGTCCTCAAGTAAAAGAAAGGATAAGAGAGGAATAGAGGGAGAGGCAATTTCGAAATCCAAAAGATATGATGAGTTGAAAAAGATTTGAAAAAGATTTGGATTGGAAAAAGATTTGTGTTTAGGAATTAAGATACATTTGATATTTTTGAAAAAGGGATTTTAGAAATTAGGGTTTTTAGAAATTAGGATTAAAATTTTTGGAATTGAAGGATGATATTTTGAAACATGTTTATGCAAGAAATCATGAATTGAAACATAAAAATT
Organism: Arachis stenosperma; assembly: GCF_014773155.1. Lineage (NCBI taxonomy): Eukaryota > Viridiplantae > Streptophyta > Magnoliopsida > Fabales > Fabaceae > Arachis > Arachis stenosperma. Next base: position 112,435,515 of record NC_080377.1, read on the forward strand.
AGAAAATTTGTGAAGAAAAACGAATTTTACCTCCTCCCCACCATTCTGGCGTTAAACGCCCAAATGCTGCTTGTTTTGGGCGTTTAACGCCCAATTGCTGCTTCTCCTGGGCATTCAACACCCAGCTGTTGCTTCTTTCTGGCGTTGAACGCCAGGAAGTCCTTTGTCACTGGGCGTTTTTCTAAACGCCCAGGATGCTGTAATTCTGGCGTTAAACGCCCAGAAGGAGCTTCTTTCTGGCGTTTAACGCCCAGAAGATGCTCCTTTCTGGCGTTCAACGCCCAGATGGCTATCCTTACTGGCGTTGAATGCCCAGTGGATGCTTCTTTTGGGCGTTCAACGCCCAAAACGTTTCTTACTGGCTTTTTCACGCCAGTGAGCTTCCAAATTCCCCTGTAACTTTGTGAATTCAATCAATTGCTATTTTACCTTTTGAAGATACTTTGACATATACCTGTAAAAATCAATTAATTAACAAAAACAAATAAAATTAAATTTTGTAAATGGCTGGGTTGCCTCTCAGCAAGCGCTTCTTTATTGTCCTTAGGTGGACTATTACTGAGCTCTAATCAAGTCTCAGTTTTGAGCATTCTTGCTCAAAATTGCCTTCAAGATAATGTTTAACTCTTTATCCATTAACGATGAACTTTTTGTTAGAGTCATTATCCTGAAGCTCTACGTATCCATATGGTGATACACTTGTAATCACATATGGACCTCTCCACCGGGATTTTAATTTCCCTGGGAATAATTTGAGCCTAGAATTAAATAGCAGAACTTTCTGCCCCGGCTCAAAGACTCTGGATGACAGCTTCTTATCATGCCATATTTTTGCTTTCTCTTTGTAAATTTTTGCATTCTCGAAAGCATTGAGTCTAAATTCCTCGAGCTCATTTAACTGGAGCAATCGTTTTTCTCCAGCTAGCTTGGCATCAAGGTTCAGGAATCTGGTTGCCCAGTAGGCCTTGTGTTCCAGTTCCACTGGCAAGTGACATGCCTTTCCATACACGAGCTAGTATGGAGAGGTCCCTATAGGGGTCTTGAATGCTGTTCTGTATGCCCACAGAGCATCATCCAAGCTTCTTGCCCAATCCTTTCTACGGTTAATTACAGTCCGTTCCAGGATTCTTTTAAGTTTTCTGTTAGAGACTTCAGTTTGCCCATTTGTCTGTGGATGATATGGAGTGGCTACCCTGTGGCTAACTCCATAACGAACCAAAGCAGAGTAAAGCTGTTTATTGCAGAAATGAGTGCCCCCATCACTGATTAATACTCTAGGGGTACCAAATCTGCTGAAGATGTGTTTCTGGAGGAATTTTAACATGGTCTTAATGTCATTAATGGGTGTTGCAATAGCTTCCACCCATTTGGATACATAATCCACTGCCACCAGAATATAAGTGTTTGAGTATGATGGTGGGAAAGGTCCCATGAAGTCAATACCCCATACATCAAATAACTCAATCTCTAAGATCCCTTGTTGAGGCATGACATAACTGATGATAGGTCATCATATACCCATTTTTCAAGCTAATTTCACTTGTTTTACTAGTCTTTATGCACTTTCTTGCAACCTAAGTAAGCAATTTGGAATGAAAATGCATAATTTCTTTAAATCAAACAACCACCATTAAATCGATGCTAAATCATGAGGTTTGAGCTAAAATTAATTGATTTTTAATGAATTATAAACCTTATGAGTTTAGAGATACTTTGATTGGTTGTTTTGGTTTCTTGTAGGTGAAGAAAGGAAGAAAAGAAGAAAAACGTGGCTTAAGAAGTGTGACCAAGAGATGAGAAGTGTGGTGCAACATAGAAGGAGGAAGAAAACACTGCCCTCCACAAGGGCACACTGCCCTCCAGGAGAGCAGCATAATGAACCAAGCCTTGAAAAGCATCACTGCCCTGCCCACAATAAGGGCGGAGCACAATTTGATGCCGAGGACCAAAGGAAGCAAAAACTCTGCCCTGCCCTCCTCAAGAGCAATATCGGGCTTTCATGGAAAATAATTCAAAGGAAATTGTCTCCTAGTGCTTCCTATGGGTTTCGAACCCAAGAGCAAGGAGGAAAGAAGTAGCGCTTAAACACAAGGAAAACAAGCAAAAATTGGCTTGCTTTCAATCTCTAAGAATCGAACACGGCACCATGAGGAAGCAAGGAACTAGGCGTTACTTTGGTACCAAGAAAACCAAGGAAAAAGGAGCAGCATGTGCCTCCACCGAGTTTCGAATGTGGGACTTCACCATTGGCACATTGCCCTACCCTCCACAAGGGCAGGGTAGCATTTCTTGGTGCGTGGCACAAAAATTGGCGCGGCCAGCATGCACAATTGACGCGCACCAAGGGAGTTTCGGCCAGCAACAAGCGCGCACGGACAGCACTTGGCGCACCATAGCAACTCTGCCCTGCCCTCCACAAGGGCAGGGCAGCATCCTGACGCATCCCACGCACCAAGCGCATGCCATGAAGCCGCATGCACCATTTCCTGCTCTGCCCTCCACAAGGGTAGGGCAGCCTCCTGGAAGCTACTTTCTCATGGGCTGAAAATTGGATTAAAAATCCAATTCAATTCATTTCTTCACCAAATCAAAAGCCCATCCAAATTCCAAAATCCAAGAATAGAAAGTGTATAAATAGGAGATAGTTTGATGTAATTAGGACCCTTCTTTTGATTTTTGAATTCTCACTTTTTGAAATTTCATTTTCTCTGAGAGCTTTGAACTGAGATTTTAGAGAATTGGGAAGGAGAATTGATCTCTCTTCTTCCTTGTTCTTGCTTGAGCATTTTTACTTTTCTTGTTTGAATCTTGGATGTGAAGAATTGAGGAATTTCTGTCTTAATCTCCATTTAAGATCTCTTTGATTTCTCTACTGCAGAATTGAGTTGAATCCCAATTCCTTTGCTGCTTCTTCTTTAATTTCTTATTAATTGCTTTGTGAATTTGGATCTGGAAAGCAATTGAGATCTAGACTTTGCTATCTAGTCTCTGGAGTCCTGAGATCCCGTTTTCCTTCTGGTTCTTCTGTGAACCCCTGCTGCAATTTAATTTCCCTTTCTGTTTGAGATTTAACAGAATTCAAATCATCTCTTGCTTTGATAATTGTTGCAATTTAATTTCCCTTGCTTGAATTCTAAAATCCCAGTCCTCAAATCCTTTTTCCATTCAAGCAATTTATATTTCTTGCTCTTTAAGTTACTGCAATTTACATTTCTTGCACTTTAAGTTTCAGTCATTTAATTTCTTGTTCTTTAAGATTCAGCTCTTTTAATTTCAGTTCTCTTTAATTTCTGCAATTCACCCCTCCCCATTTACATTTTCTGTCATTTACTTACTGTTGGATACAAAATCACTCAACCAATACTTGATTCGCTTGACTAAATCAACCACTAAACTAAAATTGCTCAATCCCTCAATCCCTGTGGGATCGACCTCACTCCCGTGAGTTTTATTACTTGATGCGACCTGGTACACTTGCCGGTGAGTTTTGTGTTGGATCGTTTTCCACACATCAATAACTGTGAGGCAGATTACCAGATCTTTGGCAACTGTCACAATTAAGTACAAACGCTCGGGAATCTTTATAGAGGGTAGGCCAGTAGAAGCCGCATTGGAGGACTCTTGTGGCTGTTCGCTCACTTCCAAAATGTCCTCCATATTGTGATCCATGGCAGTACCATAGGATCTTCTGCGCTTCTTCTTTAGGCACACATCTACGGATTACTCCATCTGCACATCTCTTAAAGAAATACGGCTCATCCCAAAGATAATACTTTGCATCCGTGATCAGCTTCTTTGATTGCTGCCTACTGTATTCTTTGGGTATGAATCTCACTGCCTTGTAGTTTGCAATGTCTGCAAACCATGGCACTTCCTGGATGGCAAAGAGTTGCTCATCCGGAAAGTTTTCAAAGATCTCAGTAAGAGGGAGGGACGCCCCTTCTACTGGTTCTATTCGGGACAGGTGATCTGCTACCTGATTCTCTGTCCCTTTTCTGTCTCTTATTTCTATATCAAACTCTTGCAGAAGCAACACCCATCTTATAAGTCTGGGTTTTGAATCCTGCTTTGTGAGTAGATATTTAAGAGCAGCATGATCAGTGTACACAATCACTTTTGATCCTACTAAATAGGATCTGAATTTGTCAATGGCGTAAACCACTGCAAGTAGCTCTTTTTCTGTGGTTGTATAGTTCTTCTGTGCGTCATTTAAAACTCGAATGACATAGTAAATGACGTGCAGAAGCTTGTCATGCCTTTGTCCCAACACTGCACCAATGGCATGGTCACTGGCATCACACATTAGTTCAAATGGAAATGTCCAGTTTGGTGCAGAGATGATTGGTGCTGTGACCAATTTAGCTTTCAGAGTCTCCAATGCTTGCAGACACTCCTTATCAAAGACAAATGGCGTGTCAGCAGCTAGCAAGTTGCTCAGAGGTTTGGCGATTTTGAAAAATCCTTTATAAACCTCCTATAGAATCCTGCATGCCCCAGAAAGCTTCTGATTGCCTTAACATTGGCAGGTGGTGGTAATTTTTCAATTACCTCTACCTTAGCTTGATCCACCTCTATTCCCTTGTTCAAAATTTTGTGCCCAAGGACAATTCCTTCAGTCACCATAAAGTGACACTTCTCCCAGTTTAAAACCAGGTTAGTCTCTTGGCATCTCTTTAGAACAAGTGCTAGATGGTTAAGACAGGAGCTGAATGAGTCTCCAAATACTAAAAAGTCATCCATGAAGACTTCCAGAAATTTTTCCACCATATCAGAGTTCCACCATATCAGAGAAAATTGAGAGCATGCACCTCTGAAAGGTTGCAGGTGCATTGCACAGGCCAAATGGCATCCTTCTGTATGCAAATACTCCAGATGGACATGTGAATGTCGTTTTCTCTTGATCCTGGGGATCTACTGCAATTTGATTATAACCTGAATATCTATCCAGGAAGCAGTAGTATTCATGACCTGCTTGTCTTTCTAGCATCTGGTCTATGAATGGTAAAGGAAAATGATCCTTTCTGGTGGCTGTATTGAGCCTTCTATAATCAATACACATACGTCACCCTGTAACTGTTCTTGTAGGAACCAGTTCATTTTTTTCATTATGAACCACTGTCATGCCTCCCTTCTTAGGGACGACTTGGACAGGGCTTACCCAGAGGGCTGTCAGAAATAGGATAAATAATCCCAGCCTCTAGTAATTTAGTGACCTCCTTCTGCACCACTTCTTTTATGGCTGGATTCAGCCGCCTTTGGGGTTGGACCACTGGCTTGGCGTCACCCTCCAATAGGATCTTGTGCATGCATTTGGCTGGGCTAATGCCCTTAAGATCACTGATGGACCACCCAAGAGCTGTCTTGTGTGTCCTTAACACTTGAATTAGTGCTTTCTCTTCCTGTGGCTCTAAGGTAGAGCTTATGATTACAGGAAAGGTATCACCTTCTCCCAGAAATGCATATTTCAGGGATGGTGGTAATGGTTTGAGCTCGGGTTTGGGAGGTTTCTCCTCTTCCTGAGGGATTTTCAGAGGTTCTATTATTCTCTCTGATTCCTCCAAATCAGGCTGAACATCTTTAAAGATGTCCTCTAGCTCTGATTCGAGATTCTCAGTCATATTGACCTCTTGGTGCACGAATTTGTGATCCGCACAACTAACCAGCAAGTGCACTGGGTCGTCCAAGTAATACCTTACGTGAGTAAGGGTCGATCCCACGGAGATTATTGGTTTGAATCAATCTATGTTTATCTTATTGTTCTTAGTCAGGATATTGATGAGCGGATAATTTATACGCTTTTTGGCATAGTTTTTATATAGTTTTTAGTAAGTTTAAGCTACTTTTAGGGATGTTTTCATTAGTTTTTATGTTAAATTCACATTTCTGGACTTTACTATGAGTTTGTGTGTTTTTCTGTGATTTCAGGTAAATTCTGACTGAAATTGAGGGATTTGAGCAAAACTCTGAAGAAGGCTGACAAAAGGACTGCTGATGCTGTTGGATTCTGACCTCCCTGCACTCGAAATGGATTTTCTGGAGCTACAGACCTCCAATTGGCACGCTCTCAACGGCGTTGGAAAGTAGACATCCAGGGCTTTCCAGCAATATATAATAGTCCATACTTTATTCGAAGATTGATGACGTAACTTGGCGTTAAACGCCAAGTTCATGCTGCTGTCTGGAGTAAAACGCCAGAAAAACGTCATGATCCGGAGTCAAACGCCCAAAACACATCATAACCTGAAGTTTGACGCCAAGAAATGCCTCTACACGTGGATTGATCAAGCTCAGCCCAAACACACACCAAGTGGGCCCCGGAAGTGGATTTATGCATCAATTACTTACTCATGTAAACCCTAGTAGCTAGTCTAGTATATATAGGACATTTATCTATTTTATTAGACATCTTTTGACCACTTTAAGTCTCTAATCATTCGGTCACTTGATCGTGGAGAGGGCTGGCCATTCGGCCATGCCTGAACCTTCTTTTACTTATGTATTTTCAACGGTGGAGTTTCTGCACACCATAGATTAAGGGTGTGGAGCTCTGCTGTACCTCAAAGATTAATGAAGTTCTATTTTCTTTTATTCAATTCTCTATCTTATTCTTATTCCAAGATATTCATTCGTACTCAAGAACATGATGAATGATGATGAGTTAGATAACCCTCATTATTATTCTCACTGATGAACGCGCGTGATTGACAACCACTTCCGTTCTACATGCAACAAAGCTTGAATGTGTATCTCTGAGATTCCCCAACAGAATCTTCGTGGTATAAGCTAGATAGATGGCGGCATTCATCTGGATCCGGAAAGTCCAACCTTGTCTGTGGTGTTCCGAGTAGGATCCTGGGAATCCGGAAAGTCTCACCTTGTCTGTGGTATTCCGAGTAGGATTCCGTTCATGAATGACTGTGACGTGCTTCAAACTTTAACCTGCTGGGCGTTAGTGACAAACGCAAAAGAGGGATTCTATTCCAGTAGGAGCGGGAACCAACCGGTGATTGGCCGTACTGTGACAGAGTGCGTGCATTAGCTTTCACTGCGAGGATGGGATGTAGCTATCAACCATGGGTGATGCCTCCAGACTGGTTAGCTGTGCGAGTGACAGCCGCACAGGTTATTTCCCCGAGAGGAATGAAAGTAGCCACAGTTGATGGTGAACCCCTATACAAAGCTTGCCATGGAAAGGAGTAAGAAGGATTGAGTAGAAGCAGTAGGAAGGCAGGCGTCCGAGAGCTCTACAGCATCTCCATTCCGCTTATCTGAAATTCCCACCTATGAATCTACATAAGTATTTCTATCCCTTTTTTTATTAACTTCTTTCTATTTTATTTAAACCCATAATCCAATTTTAATCTCCCTAACTGAGATCTGCAAGGTGACCATAGCTTGCTTCATACCAACAATCTCTGTGGATTCGACCCTTACTCACGTAAGGTTATTACTTGGACGACCCAGTACACTTGCTGGTTAGTTGAACGGAGTTGTGAAAATAAACAGTGCCCTAAGAGTAAAATCATACAAGACCAAAAAGTCAAATCAAATAACAAGTGATCACAATTTCGTCCACCAAGTTTTTGGCGCCGTTGCCGGGGATTGTTCGAGTATGGACAACTGACGGTTCATCTTGTTCCTCAGATTAGGTAATATTCTTTTCAAAAATCTTTTTCAAAAATTTTTCTTTTATTTTTCGTTTTTCAAACTTTATTTTCGAAAATAATTAATAAAAATCCAATAAAATTAGAAAATCATAAAAATCAAAAATATTTTGTGTTTCTTGTTTAAGTATTGAGTCAATTTTAAGCTTGGTGTCAATTGCATGCTTTAAAAATTTTTTTTCTTGCATTTTTTCGAAAATTTCATGCATTCATAGTGTTCTTCATGATCTTCAAGTTGTTCTTGATAAGTCTTCTTGTTTGATCTTGATGATTTCTTGTTTTGTGTCTTTTCTTGTTTTTCATGTGCATTTTTTCATTCATATTTTCCATGCATTAAAAATTTCTAAGTTTGGTGTCTTGCATATTTCCTTTGCATCAAAAATTTTTCAAAATTATGTTCTTGATGTTCATCATGATCTTCAAAGTGTTCTTGGTGTTCATCTTGACATTCATAGCATTCTTGCATGCATCTTGTGTCTTGATCCAAAATTTTCATGTTTTGGGTCATTTTTGTGTTTTTCTTTAAAAATTTAAAAATCAAAAATATCTTTTCCTTATTTTCCTCCAAATTTTCGAAATTTTGGGTTGACTTGGTCAAAAATTTTCAAAATTAGTTGTTTCTTACAAGTCAAGTCAAAATTTCAATTTTAAAAATCTTATCTTTTCAAAATCTTTTTCAAAATCATATCTTTCTCAAAATTTTTTATTTTTTCGAAAATTTCAAAAATATTTTTCAAATATTTTCAAAATCTTTTTCTTATCTTTATATGTAATTTTCGAAAATTCACTAATAATTAATGTGATTGGTTCAAAAATTTGAAGTTTGTTACTTTCTTGTTAAGAAAGGTTCAATCTTTAAGTTCTAGAATCTTATCTTGTAGTTTCTTGTTAGTGAAATAAATAATTTCAAATTATTTTTGAATTAAATCTTTTATCTTTTAATTTATCTTTTTCAAAAATTTTATATTTTTCAAAATTTGATTTCAAAATATCTTATCTAACTTACTATCTTCTTATCTTTTTCAAATTTGATTTCAAATCTTTTCAATTAACTAACTAACTTTTTGTTTGTTTCTTATCTTTTTCAAAACCACCTAACTACTTTTCTCTTTCCTATTTTCGAAAATATCTCTCTCTTTTTCAAAAATTCTTTTAATTAATTAATTGTTTCATGTTTTAATTTTAATTACATTTTATCTCTAATTTTCGAAAATCTCTAACCCTTTTCAAACATTATTTTCGAAATTCCTCTTCTCTTTTCTTATTCTATTTAATTATTTAATTACTAACACTTCTCTTCACCTCTCTTCATCCATAAATCCGAACCCATTCTTCATTCTTCTACCACCTTTCTTTTTCTACTAACATAAAGGAATCTCTATACTGTGACATAGAGGATTCCTCTTCTTTTCTTGTTTTCTTCTCTTTCATATGAGCAGGAACAGGGATAAAGTCACTCTTGTTGAAATTGATCCAGAACCTGAAAGGACTCTGAAGAGGAAATTAAGAGAAGCTAAAATATAACAATCCAGAAACAACCTTTCAGAAACACTAGCACAAGAGGTGATAGCCGAAAATAATAATAATGATGCAAGGAGAATGCTTGGTGACTTCACTAAGCCAACATCCAAGTTTGATGGAAGAAGCATCTCCATTCCTGCCATTGGAGCCAATAACTTTGAGCTTAAGCCTCAACTAGTTGCTTTAATGCAACAAAACTGCAAGTTTTATGGACTTCCATCTGAAGATCCTTACCAGTTTTTAACTGAGTTCTTGCAGATCTGTGACACTGTAAAGACAAATGGAGTTAATCCTGAAGTCTACAGACTCTTGCTTTTCCCTTTTGCTGTAAGAGACAGAGCTAGAGTATGGTTGGATTCACAACCTAAGGATAGCCTGGACTCATGGGATAAGCTTGTCACTGCATTCTTGGACAAATTCTTTCCTCCTTAAAAGCTGAGCAAGCTGAGAGTGGATGTTCAAACCTTCAAACAAAAAGATGGTGAATCCCTCTATGAAGCTTGGGAAAGATACAAGCAGCTGACCAAGAGATGTCCATCTGACATGTTTTCAGAATGGACCATATTAGATATATTCTATTATGGTCTCTCTGAATTTTCGAAAATGTCATTGGACCATTCTGCAGGTGGATCTATTCACCTGAAGAAAACGCCTGAAGAGGCTCAAGAACTCATTGACATGGTTGCAAACAACCAGTTTATGTACACCTCTGAGAGGAATTCCGTGAACAATGGGGTACCTCAGAAGAAAGGAGTTCTTGAAATTGATGCTCTGAATGCCATATTGGCTCAGAACAAAGTGTTGACTCAACAGGTCAACATGATCTCTCAGAATCTGAATGGATTGCAACATGCATCCAACAGTACTAGGGAGGCAGCTTCTGAAGAAGCTTATGATCCTGAGAACCCTGCCATGGTAGAGGTTAATTACTTAGGTGAACCTTATGGAAACACCTATAACTCATCATGGAGAAATCATCCAAATTTCTCCTGGAAGGATCAACAAAAACCCCATCAAGGTTTTAACAATGGTGGACGTGCAAGGCTGAATAATAGTAAGCCATATCCATCATCTTCTCAGCAACAGACAGAGAACTCTGAACAAAATAATTCTAATTTAGCCAATATAGTCTCTGATCTGTCAAAGGCCACTTTCAGTTTCATGAATAAAACCAGATCTTCCATCAGAAATCTGGAAGTACAAGTGGGCCAGCTGAGTAAGAAAGTTATTGAAACCCCTCCCAGTACTCTCCCAAGCAATACTGAAGAAAATCCAAAAGGAGAGTGCAAGGCCATTGATTTAATCAAAGAGGCCGAATGCACTAGGGAGGAGGAGGACGAAAATCCTAATGAGGAAGACCTCCTGGGACGTCCCTTAAGCAAGAAGGAGTTTCCTATTAAGGATCCAAAGGAATCTGAGGCTCATCTAGAGACCATAGAGTTTCCATTAAACCTCCTTCTGCCATTCATGAGCTCTGAAGACTATTCATCCTCAGAAGAGGATGAAGATGTGACTGGAGAGCAAGCTGCTCTATATTTGGGAGCTATCATGAAGCTGAATGCCAAGCTGTTTGGTAATGAGACTTGGGAAAGTAAACCTCCCTTGCTCATTAGTGAACTAGATACTTGGATTCAGAAAAATCTACCTCAAAAGAAACAAGATCCTGGCAAGTTCTTAATACCTTGTACCATTGGCACCATGAGCTTTGAAAAAGCTCTATGTGACCTGGGGTCAGGGATAAATCTTATGCCACTCTCTGTAATGGAGAAGATGGGGATCATTGAGGTACAACCTGCCTTGTTCTCATTACAATTGGCAGATAAGTCCATAAGACAAGCTTATGGGTTAGTAGAGGACGTGCTAGTAAAGGTTGAAGGCCTTTACATCCCTACTGATTTCATAATCCTAGACACTAGGAAGGAAGATGATGAATGCATCATCCTAGGAAGACCTTTCCTAGCCACAGCAGGAGCTGTGATAGATGTCAACAGAGGTGAATTAGTCCTTCAATTGAATGGAGAATATCTTGTGTTTCAAGCACATGGCTATCCCTCTGTGACAAAAGAGAGCAAGCATGAAGAGCTTCTCTCAGTTCAGAGTCAAGAAGAGCCCACACAGTCAAACTCTAAGTTTGGTGTTGTGAGGCCACAACCAAACTCTAAGTTTGGTGTCCAAACCCCATATCCAAACTCTAAGTTTGGTGTTGAGAATACCACACTTAAATTGACCTGATCATCTTGTGGCTCCATGAGAGCCACTGTCAAGCTATTGACATTAAAGAAGCGCTTGTTGGGAGGCAACCCAATTTTATTCATCTAATTTTATTTTATTTTGTTTCTTTGTTATTTTTGTGTTTTATTAGGTACATGATCATGAGGAGTCACGAAAAAATAAAAAAAAAATTAAAAACAGAGTCAAAAACAGAAGAAAAAAATTTCTCACCCTGGAGGACGCACGGGCTGGCGTTCAACGCCCAGAAGGAGCATCTTTCTGGCGTTCAACGCCAGAACAGAGCACCATTCTGGTGCTGAACGCCCAAAACAAGCAACAACCTGGCGTTTAACGCCAGGATGCGCACACAGAGGACAATCTGGCGCTGAACGCCAGAAACAAGCATGAAACTGGCGTTCAACGCCAGAAACATGCATAACATGGGCGTTTAACGCCCAGAACTAGCATCAATGGGCGTTTGAACGCCAGAATGATGCATCAAGGCATGTTACATGCCTATATGGTGAAGGAATGGTATTTGTTTTCACCTCAGGATCTGTGGACCCCACAGGATCCTCACCTTAGGATCTGTGGACCCCACAGGATCCCCACCTACCACATTTCTTTTAATCCTATTCACACTCTCCTAATCCAAATCTCATTCTCAATGTCACACTTCCCAAAAACCTTCACCAATCACCTCAATTCCTCTTCCCAACTTCCCCATTCACCATTCACATCAACCCCTCTTCCCCATACACCCCACCTACCCCCACTACTTTCAAATTCAATTTCCCACCCTTTCCCACCCAATATGGCCGAACCTATACCCTCCCCTCTCCCTATAAACCCTTCTTTTCTTTTACATTTCCACACAACTCAAACCCATATTCTCCCACATAGCCGAACCCTCTCTACCATATTTTCTTCTTCTTCTTCTACTCTTCTTTTCTTTTTGCTTGGGGACAAGCAAATTTTTAAGTTTGGTGTGGTAAAAAAGCCTAAGCTTTTTGTTTTTCATTCACCATCAATGGCACCCAAGACCGGAGTCTCCTCAAGAAAAGGAAAAGGGAAGGCAAAAGCTTCCACTTCCGAGTCATGGGAGAAGGAGAGATTCATCTCCAAGAGCCACCAAGACCACTTCTATGATGTTGTGGCAAAGAAGAAAGTGATCCATGAGGTCCCTTTCAAACTCAAGAAGAATGAGTATCCAGAAATCCGACTTGAAATTCAAAGAAGAGGTTGGGAAGTCATAGCCAACCCCATACAACAAGTTGGAATTTTAATGGTTCAAGAGTTCTATGCCAATGCATGGATCACTAGAAACCATGACCAGGTATGAACCCAAGTCCGAAAAACTATATCACCATGGTTAGGGGAAATACTTGGATTTTAGTCCGGAGAATGTGAGGTTGGCGTTTCATTTGCCTATGATGCAAGGTGATGACACCCCTACACAAGAAGGGTCAACTTTAACCAAAGGTTGGACCAAGTCCTTACGGACATATGTGTGGAAGGCGCCCAATGGAGAGTAGATTCCAAAGGCAAGCAAGTCCAACTAAGAAGACTGGACCTCAAGCCTGTAGCTAAAGGATGGTTGGAGTTCATTCAAAGATCCATCATCCCTACAAGCAACCGATCTGAAGTTACTGTGGATCGGGCCATCATGGTTCATAGCATCATGATTGGTGAAGAAGTAGAGGTTCATGAAGTCATAGCCAATGAACTCTACAAAATAGCTGACAAGCCTTCATACATGGCACGGCTAGCATTCCCTCACCTCATATGCCATCTATGTTATTCAGCTGGAGTTATCATAGATGGAGATGTCTCCATTGAAGAAGACAAGCCCATTACCAAGAAAAAGATGGAGCAAACAAGGGAAGCTCCTCACGGCCTCCAAGAAGAACATGAGGAAGTGCATCATCAACAAATGCCTCAAGGAATGCACTTCCTCCCAACAACTATTGGGAGCAACTCAACACCTCCTTAGAGGATTTGAGCCATAATGTTGAACAACTAAGGGTGGAACATCATGAACACTCCATCATTCTCCAAGAAATAAGAGAAGATCAAAGAGCATGAGGGAGGAGCAACAAAGGCAAGGAAGGACATAGAAGAGTTGAAGAACATCATTGGTCCTTCAAGAAGAAGACGCCACTAAGGTGGATTCATTCCTTGTTCTTTATTTCTTTCTGTTTTCGGTTTTTAATGCTATGTTTATTTATGTTTTTGTGTCTCTACTTCATGATCATTAGTATGTAAACCATGCCTTAAAGCTATGAAATAAAATCCATTAGTCCTTCACCTCTCTTAAAAAAAAATGTTTTAATGCAAAAGAACAAGAAGTGCATAATTTTCGAAATTATTAGTGAATTTAGTTTAATTATATTGATGTGGTGACAATGCTTTTGTTTTCTGAATGAATGAATGAACAGTGCATATGTCTTTTGATCTTGTTGTTTATGAGTGTTTAAAATTGTTGGTTCTTGAAAGAATGATGAACAAAGAGAATGTTATTGATGATCTGAAAAACATCATGAAATTGATTCTTGAAGCAAGAAAAAGCAGTGAAAAAAAAAATTTATAATTACAATCAAAAGGAATAAAAGCCAAGCAGAAGATCCAAGGCTTTGAGCATCAATGGATAGGAGGGCCCAAGGAAATAAAATCCAGGCCTAAGCGGCTAAATCAAGCTGTCCCTAGCCATGTGCTTGTGTCATGAAGGTCCAAGTGAAAAGCTTGAGACTGAGTGGTTAAAGTCGTGATCTAAAGCTAAAGAGTGTGCTTAAGCTCTGGACACCACTAACTGGGGACTCTAGCAAAGCTGAGTCACAATCTGAAAAGGTTCACCCAGTTATGTGTCTGTGGCATTTGTGTATCCGGTGGTAATACTGGAAGACAAAGTGCTTAGGGCCACAGCCAAGACTCATAAGTAGCTGTGTTCAAGAATCAACATGCTTAACTAAGAAAGTCAATAACACTATCCCAAATTCTAAGTTCCCCCAGAGACGCCAATACCTCTAAACTACAAAGGAAAAAGTGAGATGCCAAAACTGTTCAGAAGCAAAAAGCTACAAGTCCCGCTCATGTAATTAAATTAATATTCATTGATATTTTGGACTTTATAGTATATTCTCTTCTTTTTATCCTAGTTGATTTCAGTTGCTTGGGGACAAGCAACAATTTAAGTTTGGTTGTGATGAGCGGATAATTTATACGCTTTTTGGCATAGTTTTTATATAGTTTTTAGTAAGTTTAAGCTACTTTTAGGTGTTTTCATTAGTTTTTATGTTAAATTCACATTTCTAGACTTTACTATGAGTTTGTGTGTTTTTCTGTGATTTCAGGTAAATTCTGACTGAAATTGAGGGATTTGAGCAAAACTCTGAAGAAGGCTGACAAAGGACTGCTGATGCGTTGGATTCTGACCTCCCTGCACTCGAAATGGATTTTCTGGAGCTACAGACCTCCAATTGGCACGCTCTCAACGGCGTTGGAAAGTAGACATCCAGGGCTTTCCAGCAATATATAGTCCATACTTTATTCGAATATTGATGACGTACATGCTGCTGTCTGGAGTAAAACGCCAGAAAAACGTCATGATCCGGAGTCAAACGCCCAAAAACGTCATAACCTGAAGTTTGACGCCAAGAAATGCTCTACACGTGGATTGATCAAGCTCAGCCCAAACACACCAAGTGGGCCCCGGAAGTGGATTATGCATCAATTACTTACTCATGTAAACCCTAGTAGCTAGTCTATATATATAGGACATTTATCATTTTATTAGACATCTTTGACCACTTTAAGTCTCTAATCATTCGGTCACTGATCGTGGAGAGGGCTGGCCATTCGGCCATGCCTGAACCTTTTTTACTTATGTATTTTCAACGGTGGAGTTTCTGCACACCATAGATTAAGGTGTGGAGCTCTGCTACCTCAAAGATTAATGAAGTTCTATTTTCTTTTATTCAATTCTCTATCTTATTCTTATTCCAAGATATTCA